>NC_135222.1:19425581-19650581 GCF_052324685.1 Brachyhypopomus gauderio | reverse complement strand
ATCTGGTTACTGTATGGCAGTTATTAAATGTTTATTATTGTTCACTTATGCATGACTGGTCACAGTAATTTTGTTTAGCTTGTTTTGCCCTAAAACAGCTGAAAGCCTGAAGCCCTGTCATGTGATCACCATTCTAAATCTGATCAGCAACCATGTCGGATGTTGCCATGTGCCGATCGCTGTACCTACAGAGGACACTCCTAAATGAAGAACTCGATTTTCAGGCTGTGTAATAGCAATGAGGAGAAGGAACCGGACAAGGAACGAAGTGAAAGAACCCGCCCGACATGAGTGGAACCAAAGAGGAACTTATCACGCATACCGAAACAGGACGCGTTGCGCCCCGTGAGCTTATGGTCAGGGCTCGCAGGTGCACGCCTGTGATTCTCACACAAGTTAGACAACCTTTATTTAGCATGGATAAAAGTCAGACTTCATCTGTGCTGACACACTGCAGCCTCCGCTAAGTCAGACTGCCATCTGGCATTGATATGATGCTCAGCAGTGGTACGGTGCACCAAACTATGACATTAGGCAAAAGAATGGAGTTGTGGAGTCCTTAGTAACACTCCTTTATTATGGGGTGTTTACTTGGTAAGGAATGCTGTATAAGACTTCAACTGCGACAAAGCCACACCGAAACCAGGACGCCAGAGTGAGATAGGATGAAAACAGGAAGTGCTGGTTGTACGATAACCAAGATAAGCCAGAAAGAGCCAAAACTAAACAGAAAAGGGGTTAAAGAGGGTTATAAACGGTGTACACACATCTTTTTTTTGTTTGTTTTTTTGTCACTCCATCTAGCGTGACGGGGTGGTGGGCCGGGGGTGCCGTACCTTCCTCATAGCTTCCAGCTGCTTCTGCTTGTTCTCATTGGCCAGCTGCAGGTCCCTCATCCTGTTCTCCATGAGGTCCTGCTCAGCCTGCAGCCGAGCACGCAGCTCCTTGCGTCGTTGGCGGGCCTCCCGGTGCGGTTCTGACAGGCCCTGCCGCAAGCGGTTAATGCAGTCCTGGATGGCTGGAACACAAACATACAGACAGTCCTGGATGTCTGGACCACAAACATACAGACAGTTCTGGATATCTGGACCACAAACATACAGACAGTTCTGGATGTCTGGACCACAAACATACAGACAGTTCTGGATATCTGGACCACAAATATACAGACAGTCCTGGATGTCTGGACCACAAATATACAGACAGTCCTGGATATCTGGACCACAAACATACAGACAGTCCTGGATATCTGGACCACAAACATACAGACAGTCCTGGATATCTGGAACACAAACATATAGACAGTCCTGGATATCTGGACCACAAACATACAGACAGTTCTGGATGTCTGGACCACAAACATACAGACAGTCCTGGATGGAACAGAAACATACAGACAGTTCTGGATATCTGGACCACAAATATACAGACAGTTCTAGATGGAGCACAAACATACAGACAGTCCTGGATGTCTGGACCACAAACATACAGACAGTCCTGGGTATCTGGACCACAAACATACAGACAGTCCTGGATGGAACAGAAACATACAGACAGTTCTGGATGTCTGGAACACACACACACACACACACACACACACACACACACACACACACACAAATGCAGTCAGGCGGGTGGGGGGTGTTGCTTGTGGTCAGAGGGCACCATGTGTCTGTGTAGTACATCACTACCTTGCATCCACTCTTGCCGCTTCTTTTTGTCTGAAGCGCTGATCTCAAAACTTTTTTCCGGGCACTTGATGATAAAGAGGTTTTTCTTCCCTTCTTTGTCCGACAAAGACTGTGAAGAGAGAGTGTGTTAACCAGCCAGGCGCCACTAGCTCAGCGTTAAGTTTTGGACACAACTAGGCGTGCTTGGGTAACCTCTCACCTCGACACAACAGTGGCGATCAAGTGCGATACTGCCCTTCCGCTCGGTGAGGTCCTCGCTCACATAGTACAGGACTGAATCAAGATTCAGCTGAAACCAGCGCTCAGTCCAGTTCTTCCTTTTGTGACCTTTTTTCATCATATAGCCCTTTACACACACACACACACACACACACACACACACACACACACACACATAAATATGAACGGGTCATGGTGGTTTGCTCTTCTAGTAGTGCCTCTCTCTGAGTCATGCAGGCGTCTGCTCTTGCCTGTTTGAGGATGCCCAGAATGAGCTCCTGGAACACCTCCTGCAGGCCCATGCTCACGGCCTGCCGGTCCAGGCCCTTGGTGAAGTAGCCCATGCCCACCAGCTCAATCAGCTCCCAGACGTTTAAGCAGTTCCTCTTCAAGCTCAGCTGGGTCTTGTAGTCCACAAACCTTCCCTCATTCCAGCTGCCTCCTGCAGCATCTATAAGCTTTCGCAGGAAATACTCAATCTGATAGATAGATAGATAGATAGATAGATAGATAGATAGATAGATAGATAGATAGATAGATAGATAGATAGATAGATAGATAGATTCGTTCATTCATTCATTCATTCATTCATTCATTCATTCATTCATAGGAGTAACTGCAGTGTAACAGCCACAGAAGATATTATATATCTACACTGAAACTTGCTGTCAGGAATCTTCTCCAGACACGTGTAGGAAACCCTTGCAGTGAATTTGGAGTATAGTGTAGGCCTCACCTCTTCTGCGACAATGACGAGAGGATAATTGTCCTCAGACAGGAAGTTGAAAACACACCAGACTTTAAAGGCATCAGAGTCTGAGATCAGCAGACGGTTGTCTGTGATGTTCTTCCGAGCACACAGCGTCCAGCACATATTATTCAGCTTCATGAAGTCCCAGTTATCTTTAGCCTGCATTTGAAATGCTGTCAGTTTAAACTAATACTGGATACACAAGACAGCCAGTAAGCAAAAAACAGCTGGGGATGATTATGAAATGAATTAAATAAAACTTAATATATAACACAAAATACATGAAAGTACTAAATCAAATGCCAGCAAATAATGTGCATGCTCACATATGTTTAAAGAACTGAGTATTAATCTTTATACAGAAAACACCGCTCAAGTCTGGCACAAGCACAACCAAGGACTGTTCGCATAAATCATCTATTACTACACTATAATGGGACACAAGATAAGGTCAAACGTGTGGGTCACTTGTGGGGTATCAGAACACATTCTCAAGGCTGGTACACACACACCCCTTCATCAATAGAATCATGTTAAATCTCATATCATCAACGCATGAACTGCTTTAAAATTATGCTCATGTAACAAAAACGGTTGTTTGATTCAAACATGGGCAAAGTTTTCAACAGTGTCATTCAAAATGAACCTCTTCTCCAGATGTAGGTCAAAGGTGAAGAGACCTGCTTAAAGAGGAACTATCTGATGTCTCTGCAAATGGGAAATTAATTTGTTTTTACACCATTTTCAAATCACATAATAATCCCATTTTTTAATTATTATTTTAAGTCACATTATAGTTCTTATTGCTGCTGATATAGCAGATGTCCCATATTATTCCACTGTCAACATCTGATGTCCTCAACACCATCAGCACATCATTCCCTGATGAAAGGAGGAGGAAGAGGAAGAGGACATGGGTCTCTACCTTGTCCAGGATGAAGGTGTTCAGGAACGGCATATACCCTTGAGAGGACACGGGTCCCTCATCATCCTCCCTGAAATGTTGGTCCAGATCAGATGCTGTATATGGGATATTCAGGACTGTGCACAGGTTGTGAGACAGCACCTTTGGAGAATAGCAGATGGTCATTGGTGAACCAGGACTCGAAACATCAAAGTTGAAATCTTGAAACCCACTTCAATCACATGGAAAAATCATTTCATTTTTCATCATGCAGTTTTATTATTTACATTTATTTTGTTACAATGCCTATGCATGTTGGAAAGAAAGAAAGAAAGAAAGAAAGAAAGAAAGAAAGAACCCACAGCTTCTACAATTATATAAAAGCTATTCATTAAAATGCTCAGAAAAGCAGGGGTCATTTTCATAGTTTCCCGTCATCTCTGCAAGACTGCCCAAGTGGAAATCACACCTCTATAAATAAGCCGTTTTAGTTTCATGCATTTCATACATGGCGTACATTTTAACATCTGATAAGTGGTATGCGGTCAAGTTATTAAAGACATGCAGTTTACCATGCCAGTTAATTAATACACATTAACACCTCATTATTTACAATGCAATATTACATTTTATTACCATGGTCAGGTATTCTCTCAGAAGATAAGATTCGGTAAACCAAGCGTTAAAGGCGGTGTGAGCTTGTTAATGTCGTGAATAAACGTTTGCCTTTCTTTGGACCGTGTGCTCATCTATAGTGGGAACACCGTAAACAGCCTCGATCATCTTCCTTTTACGAGCACCACAAACACACCAAGTTTATTTCCTGACATCGACTAACGATCTTTAAACACTCAGTAAACTGCAACAAGAAACAAAACTCGATTCACCGTAAAAGTGTCGCGTACGTCGCTTAAAACGACGTGACTTATTCCAAGACAAGGAAATAAAGATGGTAAGACTCGTTTATAAAGTCGGAACTGCAGTTGTAGGATGTAGATTTGTTTTACCTTCAGCTGTGATTTGGACACTTTCCCACTTCGGTCTGCATCCAAGGCAGCAAACGCGTGCCAGATCGGCTTCAACATTTCGTCTCGAAGTGCCATTATACGTCGGTTGACTGTCCGTCCTGTCCGTCCTGTCAGTTGTAGAGGTGTCCCCGTGTCCCCGTGTCCTGCCTTAACATCGATCGTGTCACGTGACGTGTCGCGCAGCTCGAGACTTCTCTCAGTGCGCTCGTGCATCTCGTCTGCACAGATGAATTGTCACAAAACACATATATAGACTACATATAGCAAATAATTACATGTAGTCTGTAGGGCAAATGCACACTTTTGTACATGGGGTTTAGAATCAAAGTATGTATTTGTTATATAAACTCGAATAAAGTGCAATTTATATTAAGCAGTGTAGCCTACAATTTGTTTTACCAGAATAAAATGAAAAGAATAATCGTCGATTTGATCAGCAACATGCCATTTTAAATATAATAATGTACTATTATAAATATTTGCGGTATATATGTATTACCTTTGTTTTAATTAAAGCAATTTTTGATGTAGGCTATTGGAAGCGTGTATCTCAGTCAGGATAGTGGTTGTTTAAGTTGCTGAAATATCTAGTTCTCTTTCAACAGCAAAATATTAGGTACCAGTTATAAAAAGTTATGATGTACTTGGTCTGATATCCATGTGAACCAGGGATGCAGAGTGGACGTGTCTTATGTTCTGTGTGATAAGCTCTGAGACCGTGCCCACATTACAGGACTCTTTCTGTATCAATGTGCTCATCCTCAGACCCTGCAGAGTGACCGTTGGGGGGCGCTGTCCCAATGTCACATGGGCGCGCACTTCCCGCAACGCGCTTTGTCTGTTTGAGGAAGCACATTTCAACCAGTCAAGTTTCTGTTTACAAAGCTCAATTATCATGGCATGCAGCCAGCTATGTAAAAAATTCACGAAGACCCCATCTGTCAAGTTGTGCTGGTCATACAAGTTTCAATAAATGAAATCTTTACTCGTTCACAGCTTCCTGGAGCACCTGTTGGCATTGATGGTGTGTGAACCAAGTCTCCTCACACACTTGAAAAGCTCTCCAAACCCTCCCCGAACTGATCTTCTCCAGTTCATAGAAGACATGTGACCACTCACACAGCTCTTTCACCACGGTGATGGTGATCTTCTCATTTGTGATACGGTTAGTTTTATACTGCCCGTGGGTTGAACTATTAGCCTACCGAAAGTCCAGACATTTAGTCTCCTGTGCCAGACAGTCTAACGACATGGTCTCTCACTCGTCTCCCCTTTCTAATAGCGGTCAATGAACTTCGTCGCAACACCCAGATTTCCATCTTCGTGAAACATTCCTCATGCTGGGTATGTGAGGAATAAAAATAATTGAGGATTCCTTCAAGATTTGTGCAATAGCTAACGTGCAAATCCCCTTTAACGAACATTAAAATTACACCAACGTTAGCCGGACGCTATTTCACACGTGTTCACACCTCACCACTAGAGGTCGCCACCAGTACAATATAATATATTATAGAACTATAATGTGTCTCATAAGCGAGTCACAGTAGGCGCTAGTTTAATAGACCAGACTAGGGTGTTACATGTAATCAATCTGCAAAGGAATACATTTCCAGCAGGTCATTGCCCTTTAAAATTGTGCATTAAATTTTGTCATACCCAACATCTCAAATATTAGTGAACTTATACATTTCCTGTTCAGGAAAAAAAAATTACCAAGTTCATTATACCACAGGCAATTATACTAAAATGCAACTTATTAACATGTCTACGATGAAAAAATTATTAGCCAGTGAGTGTTAAATCACACAAGAGCCCATTTAATAAAGACCTTTATTGTAGAAATTCACAGGCCAACACTCTTTTTTAACAGCTGTACACACATGAAAAAAATATGAATGTAAACAAGATCTAGGAAATATTATAGCCAATGTTTTAACCTCTGATCAATAATTTGAAAACACTATTTTATATCATGTATGTCCCTATTTTCCAAGTCTTTTAATTTCCAAGTCCTGCCGTGTCTCCTTGTTGTATACTTGATGCTATCCTCAGCGCTTCCTCCAGTGAGGTTTGGTCACTGAGCTAAAGGAAAGAACAAAACTAAATGAAAATGACCAAAGCCCCAAAGTATTATTCTAAACACACACCTCTAATGAGACGCTGCGTGTTTGGCAGCAGTCTGAGATGAAAAACAGGCCGCTTGTTGAAGTTCAAAGCCTTTGAATGATCATTTTTGATTAGGTGTGACATTTTAAGCAGCCGCTAATATAATTGAGAAATCATCAATATGCCATCACCCTCTTTTTCACTAAAGAAACCCTGCAGAATCCAGAACTTTCTACTAAATTTGGCTAATTTATAACAGGATATGCTAATAAGCTGTAGCAGATGTGATTGAGGTCCCATGATGATGATGATGTGTGTGCTGCATCTGCAAACAGTAATCGTACCTGAACAGCGATCTGTGTACCATTAGACGTGGCGAGAAGGGTTACTGGGTGTGGAAGCAGATCCTCCTGTTTGGTCTGTAATGAAGCTAAATCCTGTGACATAATCGTCATCTGCAGACAGAGCAACACAGACACTTAATTCACACATCTGCTTGACAAAGATCAAACTACAGTTAAATGAGCACGGTAACTCAAGGCCTGTGTGCGTGTGCCGAGTGTGTGAAGTATGACGAGGGCGGGATACGCCCAGGAGGCCTCAAACCTGTCCCTCTGTGCCGTCAGCGTTCACCATCGTGATCTCCCCAGACGTCAGCAGGGACTCGCTAGCTGGGAGGGTGATCATATTGCCATCTTGTGTTACCATGGTGATGGTATTACCAATCGTCTGTAAAACAACATATCTCGCTGACGTCTTGACACTTCAGACGTCGTATTCACAAAAAAAGACCATCTTTGTAATCATTAACTGAACGCAAACCTGATGAATTCCATCTTGCGCAATAAGAGTGATTTCCTCTTGTCCCGTGACCTCAGAGGTCACAGGGGTCATCTCTGGGCAGGCTACTACACTCTTCACAGAGGCGGCACCCATCGAGGGATCGTCAATGGCTTCTAGGTAAAGGGAGAACGTCATTTCACAGCACACAGTCCTCAGCACCCTATTCTGTCTCTGATATGTAGTCATGCTTTGGTTGGTTGTTTCGTTTGTTGTGGAGCCTCAGTGACATTTCAGTTGTGCTCCACCATTACCCCATATTTCAAATAACTTGCAAATTTAACAAAGTCAAATCCTGCATTTTATATATCCCGTACGAGTCACTACATCGTATCACACACTGCGAAACGCTACTGGATTCTACTAAAAACATCCAATTGGGATTCTCAAAGACTACCTCCCCAGAAGGGAGTGGGGGGGGGGGGAGAGAAAAAAAATGAACACCAATAACTTAATGATGTGAGAGTCCTGATTAAGGAGTAATGTGTAGCCAAGCAGACCCCCCAACTCCACAGTGAGACTGTATCGGACCCGGGTGTCCGCGTTCACGCCGGCTGGACCTGCGTGGCCCACCAAGCTACTACTAACCCGTGGGAGGTTCGAAATAGCCGCCCTGCTCCTCCTCGATGGGCTCAGAGTCGTTGTGTGCCGTGCGCTTGTGCATGGCCAGCGTGGAGATCTGCTTGTAGGTTTTCCCGCAGTGGTTACAGCGGTAGGGTTTACAGGGCGTGTGAACCACGTGGTGCTTGTACAGGCTGGAGTATTCGGTGAAGCGCTTCTCACAGCCAGGCACGGTGCACACGTACGGCCTCTCCCCTGCGGATGAGGAGAAATCCTGGATTATGCCTTGGGGAGGTGTAGGCGAGAGCATTGGGTTGGCCTGCAGATTTGGCGCTGAAGCCAGAATACCTGTGTGGATCCTTATGTGGTTCTTGTAATTGGTGGCACTGGCAAAAGCCCGGTTGCAGCCCGGTTCGGGGCAATGGTAGGGCCTCTCTCCCGTGTGCGTTCGCACGTGCACCTTGCAGATGTTCGAGGTAGTGAAGGATCGGCCGCAGCCTTGGTAGGGACAGATAAAGGGCTTCTCTCCTGCGGATCAGAGACCAGATGCAGCGCTCACTCCAGTATTGGAGAGGGGCTTTGCAGCAGCGAGGCTGTGGTTGCGGTGGGTTACCTGTGTGGATCCTGGTGTGCTTCTGCAGGTCCCCTGAGGTCTTGAAAGATTTTTTGCAGTTGACTTCTTGACAGCAGTACGGTTTTTCACCAGTGTGTGTTCTAATGTGGCTTTTTAAGCCATAGCCTAAATTATTCAAGCAAAATGTTAAAAGCCTTGTTGAAGCATTTTTACAGCCATTATCTTCAGTGTCAAAGTAAAATCCAAGCCCCCTTTATCCTGGGAGGGAAACAGATCTTTGAAGGGGGTGGACAGGACCACAGGACCAGCTCCTAGAAGCTCTTACCTGTAGCGAACTTCTTCCCACAGCCTGGTTTATCACAGCAGTAAGGCTTATCACCTGTGTGCGCCCGTTCATGCACCTGATTAAACCCAGAAATCATTTAAGAGATATCAGACTTCCTCAGGAATCTTAAGTAGAAAGTGTTTGTGATTTTCATATGCAGAATGCATGTCACTGTAATGTCATCTTTTCTGGTAGCCAAAGGACTAATTTGTTTAGTAGTCGTCATATGTTTCAAATAGACTCTTTCTGTTTTTCCAAGTGTATTTATGACATAAAAACTGACTTGGACTTTTTACATTAGGATATTTTACTGCCAATTAGTGGCTGTTTACTTATCTTGGAAGATTTCTCCTTTAGTGACAAACATGTTTTCATTTTAACAGTACATACAATTCCATTACAGTGAAGACATCAGTGCAGCTAAAAAAAAACGCTCTACAGAAGATTTCCTTTATTACGTCAGTTCCACACAAACCTTGAGATGATGTGCTGTGGTGTAAAGTTTGCCACATCCCTCGTAGCCGCACTGGAAGGACTTCTCAGCAGGCTGGGGCAGCGAACGGCGCCCCCCCTGGCCCCGGAGGACTATCTGCAATTCAGTGCACTCAGCTTAGCATTTGCACCACATTTGGTATTTTCGGCACATTTTTAAACGCGGGATGGGAGATACCTGCATTTGTACCACATTCTCCTGGTCATTTGTGATCAGCTCCGAGTTTGAATACGGTTCCATTTCTTCTACCTGCAAAGACCGGTGCACGTGCAAGTAATTAGCATCACACCTTTATCATCTCACACACCTGGATAGGTGAACCCAACTTAGCAGTGAACACCATGATGATGATGTCATGTTCATAAATCAGAGCTTGAACTACAACGGCTGTGTTTTTATTTATTTATAAAGAACACCTTAGCAGTGTATTGTTCCAGCACACTGACGGTCTCTGGATCAATTGAGCCCTCCATATGCAGGTCGGTCCCCTTCTCCTGGATGGCCAGAATGGTGCCGGATTGTGGCACGTGAACAGCATGCTGGATGTAGGCGGTGGAGCCGTCCTCCAACTGCACCGCCTGGAGTGCACCAGGATCACAGGTCTCTAAAAACCAGGCAGAGGATGGACTCTCAGTCACTGCAGCGTGGCCCTCTCGGTCGGTGGCCCAACACAGGGGGCAGGCTGGTACCTTTTGGAGTGTGGTGGATGTAGGCGGTGGTGCCGTCCTCCAGCTGCACCGCCTGCCCGTCCTCCAGACTCAGGCTCTCTGCGGCGAGGACGTCGGACACGCCCTGGCCGGCCCACCCGTTCGTCTCACCTGAGGACATTGACAGGTAAGCCAGGAAGCCAGGTGATTACAGAACCTGGCACTAATGACACAGACAGGTTCAAAACGCATCTTAAATAAGGTGTATAGATAAATTAATGTTTACTGACCCCCTTTTGGGACGGCAATGTGCTGGACGTAAGCAGTGGAGCCGTCTTCTAGCTGAATCACCTGTCCTTCCATGATGTTGCCATCTTAGACAAGGCAGAAAACCTGACTCAGTAAGTAAAACAATGCTAAGAGACACACGATTTTACTGAATCGTACGATGGAAGTGCTCTTTACGGCGACAGATACCTTGAGCGTTATGCTGAATGTATGCAGTTGATCCATCTGCAAGAGTGACAGCTTGCAAACTGACCGTGTCTATGTTCTGATCGCTATCTGTGGTTGGATGACATGACATAAGCAGGAAACATAAACAAAGCATCCAAAACACAGTCCTAGACCTCTTACTCAAAACGACATATTTTACTATTATTCATGTTCTTTTTTCAACTCGTGGTGGACAGCCTGACCTGAAAGTCCAGTGAGGCACAGTGTGACCTCCTGGGCATCACCACCATGCTGGAATTCTGTACCTCTCTGGTTTATCTGTGCCACTATCATGGTAAGCCTGTGTAGGAGGTGAAGAGCAACGAGTTATCTGGAACTTTAGGTAATTCTGTCTTTAGTCACATTCAATTGTTCGAGAGTTCTGCACACTAGAGGTCACATCAGGAGATACCATAGCTATATGCGAGCTATATTCAACCTTACAACACATTCCAAATTATTATGCAAAATATATTTCCATATCTCTGATTTACCTAAATGGCCAAAACAGTTGCCAGTCAGTGCAATCTTGAAGTCATTAACTATTAGAGTATAATTTTATTGGACCTCCCAATTAACAGAATTTATTTCAAAAATAAAACTACAAATGCACTGTTCCAAAAAATGCACAACAGTTTCAAAACATTCAAAATGGTCATTTGTTGAATTTGCTGCCATTTCTTAACAGGCCAAGTTAAAGGTTTACACATGACTCCATCACATTCTTGCGACCATTGAACTTGAGTTTTGAGGGTTTCTGCTTGAATTTCTCTGCAGGATGTTAGAACAGCCTCTCACTAATGCTGCTTTGATGTGAACTGCCTCCCACCCTCATATATATTTTGATTGAGAATACGGATGCTTTGCTATAGAAGGAACAGTTCTTTTGTACCATGAAAAAGAGGTCAGTCAGAAACTCTATATAGGCTACTTAGCTGAGGTCATTTTCACACCTTCAGGGACCTTAAAGGCGCCTACCAGCTCCTCCCCCCCCCCCCCCCCCCCCCCCCAATCAACCAGGCCAAATCATGACTCCACTACCACCACCTTGCTGACATTAGAGTCATGTTTTGACATGGTGACTATCCATCATCCATCCTCTACTCCATCTAGGGTTGTACGGCATTCATCATTAAACAAGACTTAAATTAGTCTTCATGCACGTCCGGGCCCACTGCAACCATTTCTGCTTGTGAGCATTGGTTAGGGCAGTGGTTCCCAAAGTGGGGGGCGCGCCCCCTAGGTGGGGCGCGGAGCTATTGCAGGGGGGGCGCGGAGCTTGAAAGTAAAACGTGCACATGTTTAGGGATGCACCGATTCCGATATTAATATCTGAAAAAATTCTAGATCGGGTATCGGGGACAATGTGACCGATCCATAAAAACAGATCTATTCACTCTAATTCTATGCTTGTATTGCTTGCTTTTCGGAGTTAGTTCAACCCTAATACTCGCGCTGGTGGTATTCCACTTAGTCCGTGTATTTGCTGGTTGACCAAAATAAACCTGGGCTCCAGCAATACTTCACTGTTCATACATGAACTGGTGAGTTGTCCAAAGCTCATTTAATGCGTTACTTACAGAAATAAATTAAAGAGTAGTGGTCTGACTCGGTCTACGGCGGAAAGCTAAAAAAACAATATTCCATACGCACGCTCAACTCGCTCCCTTAAAGAGACAGTACACATATTTCTGGCCGTTACATGCTTTGTGCTCTGCGTGATGTCTGCGCTTGCAAACTAGCCGCATATGTATTGCTGTTTCTCTTATTTCATCTCCTTATTTATTTTAAATTACATTTAGAATTCTTGAACCATTTAAAATGTTTCTTGCAGTTAATTTTTTTCATGTTTGACCAAAGTTGTGAACCTATTGTTTTTGTAAGTTTTCAACACATCCCTAGTCAATATGGGGGGGGGGGGGGGGGGGGGGGGTGTAGGGGGGGCGCAAAAATATTCTCATCTACTAAAGGGGGGCACGGCAGAAAAAGTTTGGGAACCACTGGGTTAGGGGTTATAATTATGTTTAGTAGAGTTATGCACAAACGCAGGCTCTGGAGGATCCGACACCTCGATGTTCACAGGACTGCTTTCTTAAGTGGATGAATCTGTCTGGCAGAAACCTCTCATTATGCCTTGAACTGCACAAACCCATCTGTGTTCTGAATGAGTCACCAGTCTCTTCATAATGATCATGCTTTTGTGAAATATCTAATGTTTTCATACCTTGTCCTTTCCCCTATCGCTCGAGACCTGTGGCCAGTTTGATAATGTGGAACAGAAGTATTGTTCCTTTAATTGGGCTCACCTGAGACACTAAGAGACTTTGGTGATCCAAAGAGCCCTGATACAACAACCCACCCATGAGTTCAATTTAAAAAACAAGAAAATCAATCTTGACAAATCCAATTTGAATAATAATTTGGAATGCACTGTAAAGATGACCAGACTATGAAATATGATAGCTAATACATACCAGGCCTGTGGAATTATAACGAAACACACACTTATAAATATAAACACACGAATCACATGGAAAGTCTCCAGTCATGGGAAGCAGCAATTTGAGCCTTTCTGTTACTTTCAAAACGACACGTTACATCATTTATCATTAGGCTAGCCGGCTAATTCAGACACAAGTTTAAAAGTAGTCAGGTTTATGCAGTAGTTTTGAAGTATTAGATGGTTTAACCCAGCAAGTTTAAATGGTGTGAATGTTGAACTAGTTCACAACTTAGCACAGTAGCTACAGCGTTACACGTCCATATAAACAGCACGGTTAGCCAAGCTAGCTACTCACATACTGTCAGGCTGGGCCATAGTGTAGCAAGTGCAAATAAAGAAAACGCGTGAAACTTTGCCCACTAACCTCTAACAATATCAGAAGTTCTTTCATCGAACACGAAGCATCGGGGTATTAAATCTTCCTTCTAAAATGTTCCTTAGACTTAAAATCTGTATCATGCACCATGAAAGTGTTTTGTACGGTTCTTCTTTATGATCGTTCGCGGTTTGTGGGCCGTCACAGCGCCCCCTACAGAAAGGGAGTAACGGCGACGACGCGCCACTGCAGATTTTGGGAAATGTTAGTGGAGTGTAAGCTAGTAAACCAGGATTTCTGGATATTTTTTTAATGACAGATTTATGATAATTTACATGATCATGAACTGCTATAAATCTACATTTCCTCCTTTAATTTAAAAAAGGCGAAGCTATGTGAAGTAGCGCTATTTAGAGTCAACGTTTATCACAAATGTAGTCTGTAAGGCAGGGGTGGGCAATACATTTTTACAAGGGGCCACATGAGAAACATGTGTTTTTTTTGTCAGAATTGTGTCAGAAAGCCACACAAACGATAATTTGAACCCAATTATACTCAACTTTATTCCATTGTAAAATGCACCAAATTATATATTTTGAATAGCTGGTACTGGTAAAACTATTCTGAAAATATGTATAATTAGTGGTGAAATTGTGGTGTAGAGAAGTAAACACAAACAATCATTAAATCAGTGCAAATAATTTTTAATGTACTCATCATTCATCTCCACAAACAATGGAAATACAACAAACAGCTGAACAAACAAGTTTATAGGAATACAACAAACAAGAACCCCTCAAAAACAGGGGAAGGAACATTTACCTGACGAATTTTAATGTTGCTTTTTGTTTCAGATTTGAAAAGTGCTAGAATTTAGGCTAAAGTACTTGAAAATGCTTGAAATTGTAACTACTTCGTTTCACAACAAATAGCTGTTTAACCCCCATATTGACTAGGGATGTGTTGAAAACTTACAAAAACAATAGGTTCACAACTTTGGTCAAACATGAAAAAAATTAACTGCAAGAAACATTTTAAATGGTTCAAGAATTCTAAATGTAATTTAAAATAAATAAGGAGATGAAATAAGAGAAACAGCAATACATATGCGGCTAGTTTGCAAGCGCAGACATCACGCAGAGCACAAAGCATGTAACGGCCAGAAATATGTGTACTGTCTCTTTAAGGGAGCGAGTTGAGCGTGCGTATGGAATATTGTTTTTTTAGCTTTCCGCCGTAGACCGAGTCAGACCACTACTCTTTAATTTATTTCTGTAAGTAACGCATTAAATGAGCTTTGGACAACTCACCAGTTCATGTATGAACAGTGAAGTATTGCTGGAGCCCAGGTTTATTTTGGTCAACCAGCAAATACACGGACTAAGTGGAATACCACCAGCGCGAGTATTAGGGTTGAACTAACTCCGAAAAGCAAGCAATACAAGCATAGAATTAGAGTGAATAGATCTGTTTTTATGGATCGGTCACATTGTCCCCGATACCCGATCTAGAATTTTTTCAGATATTAATATCGGAATCGGTGCATCCCTAAACATGTGCACGTTTTACTTTCAAGCTCCGCGCCCCCCCTGCAATAGCTCCGCGCCCCACCTAGGGGGCGCGCCCCCCACTTTGGGAACCACTGCATTAAAGTCACAGATCCAGTTGGCAGCTGTCAGAATGGGTGACCCCTATGCCACGGTCAGTCTGTCCACTCCATTCATGAATGTTTTTCTTTGGCTAACAGGTGTAGGGATAGTAAGTCACCTGAAAACATTTGGTTGGGTTTTAACTAGTTTGTATGGAGATGGACAGCAGTCACATATTTAGACAGCAG
Organism: Brachyhypopomus gauderio; assembly: GCF_052324685.1. Classification (NCBI taxonomy): domain Eukaryota; kingdom Metazoa; phylum Chordata; class Actinopteri; order Gymnotiformes; family Hypopomidae; genus Brachyhypopomus; species Brachyhypopomus gauderio. Next base: position 19,635,288 of record NC_135222.1, on the reverse strand, counting down.
CCGTCAGAATCGGTGACCCCTATTCCAAAGTGCACTTGTCCATTCCATTCATAATTTTTTTTTCTGTCTAATAAGGTGAAGGGATGGTAGGTCACCAGGAAAGACATGGCTGTTTTCAAAATGATTATAGGTGGAAATTCAGTGGGGTCACATATTAAGAACTGGTGACCCCATACCAAGGTACATCTGTCACATCTACCATGGAAACACATCACCCACTGTGACTCCACAATAACAGAAAACAGTGATAGCAAAAACGTTTTAGTAGACTATATTTAAACATTTTATTCAGAAGTGTATAATTACCATTCGGAATGAGGTCCAAATGACAGCAGCTTACATAACTTACTTATGAAAAGTTTGCTATTGTCAGGCGTATGTATTGGCTGACTTTACTTCTGTCGTCACGTGTAAAAATGTTGTAATGAAACATTCTTGTTAACAGACGACATAAAATGTAAATACACGCATCTCTCATATTTTGGCTCGTGGACAGCAGCAAAACGAGAAAAGAAAGCGCGTCGGCGTAGCTTACGCAGCATTCGTAAAGCGCTCGTGCCTGTGAACTGAAACTAACTGAAACTGCGAAATAGCGCCCTCTGCGGTCGCAAAATTCGACGGTCGCAGAATTCGGTGTAACACCTGTTGGCAGGGGCGGACTGGCATACATTGCTACCGGGGATTTCCCCGGTGGGCCGATGGGTTAGTGGGCCGGTGGGCCGCCGGTGGTTTAACTCAGCTCGTGGAGGAGCCACTGCCGCGCACTGCGTCCCCGGCCCGTAGTCACGCTGCTGTTTAACGGTGTTTAACGCCGCTCCAGTCAGACTAACCTGCTCAGCGCGGCCGCGGACTGATCCTGTAAACACATGAACGAGTTGGACCGGGCCGCGGACTGGGCCAGCTGATGCGGGCTGACGGTATGCAGCGGAGATCAGAAAAAAAAACAACTTGTCCCAGAAAATCCGGGCCGGACTACGAAAACATACAGCAGTTTAAATTGTAGATAACATGTTATTTTAAATGTACTGCTGTCGCCTCTGCAACGTCTAAGGCACCATGTACAAATTACCTTAACACGATTAACACGGACGCAAGTGGCGGTCTTAAAGGTTCCAGAGCACTGCGCACTGCGTTTTTTTTAAAGCTATTGAAATTCTTAGATTAAAACTAACCACCACAAATAGGTAAGAGTTGTAGGTTGTTCTTTAGGATGCACTTTGCGTAAAACAACTTGTTTGGTGGTCTTATGATGGACTATTTAAAAGCCACTATGTGGCTTTGTAATCATATTATTGCTGGAATTAATATTGTCCATATGACAATAAACGCCATCATATACACTACGTGCCATGCATAGATTCATATACAGTATACACACATATATATATATATATATATATATATATATATATATATATATATATATATATATATATATATATATATATATATATATATGTATATACAGGGCCGGCGCCAGAACATATACAGTGAGGGGGCGTCAGAAATTTTCGGGGGGGGCGAACGTAAGTTGTTGAGCGGGGGGGGGGGGGGGGGGGCGGTGCGTGTAACGATTGTCGAGCGGCCGAGGGGGCACCATGTAGCGATTGTTGTAAAATAAATGGGTCTTATTTTTTACATTGAGGGGGCGGGACACCTCGCCTGAGGGGGCGGTCTTAAAGGTTCCAGAGCACTGCGCACTGCGTTTTTTTAAAGCTATTGAAATTCTTAGATTAAAACTAACCACCACAAATAGGTAAGAGTTGTAGGTTGTTCTTTAGGATGCACTTTGCGTAAAACAACTTGTTTGGTGGTCTTATGATGGACTATTTAAAAGCCACTATGTATATATATATATATATATATATATATATATATATATATATATATATATATATATATATATATATATATATATATATATGTGTGTGTGTGTGTGTGTATACTGTATATGAATTTCTGTATGTGTGTGTGTATATATATATATATATATATATATATATATATATATATATATATATATATATATATATATAATTTCTGTATGTGTGTGTAAATATATATATATATATATATATATCAGTGGGGAACCGTCAGGGCCCTCTACGCCCTCTCAGAGGGCCTAAAATATTCTTAAAGCATTATATATATAATTATCCAATTTTATTTTATCTACTTACAGTTTGACATTCGACATCTAAACAATTACAAAAATATAAGCAAATAAAATATTCACCCGTGTCTATTCAATCTGTGTTGGAAGGTGAGGGGTTGAGTGGAAGCCTGTGAGCCTGTGTCTCCCCCTATCAGGACTGTGATGCCCGCTGTTCGTTTACAGAGGGCCTGGCAGTTATAATTCAGCGCAATACCAGTTTCAAATGACAGCAAAATTGACCAATCATATCTTCTCTCTTAGTGGGCGGGCTTAACTGTATGATAATTTCCGCCCGCTGTGGCGACGCTAGCTGTCGTTAGCACCATCGCTAGCTAGTTTCGATTCGTCCCTTTGACGTCCTCGTGCGCGTTGTTTACATATTCCGCTTCCGAGAACCACGGAGCTGTGAACCTTATTTTGTTTGGAAACTTATTTTGCTTAAGATGTTATTTAGTACAGATATTATTGTTTATTGCGTTTTTAAAGCTGTACTGTCGTCTCAGTTTTTCTTTATTTAGTTTATTAAGAAAGGAAAAAAAAATTTCGGGGGGGAGGGGGGGGGGGGGTAGCGGGCCCAGGTTTAAAGGTCACGGTTCGCTACTGATAGATATAGATCAGAGGTAAATAAACTAGATTTTTTTTCGGCGTGAGATATCGGAACTGTGGCGTGAGAGCGTGTAAAAACGTTCAAATGCGTGTGTCTCAGAGCTGGCAACCCTGGCATGCTCTTTTGCACCCATGGCCGTATCTCGACAAAATGTTCCAGTTTTCTGAACGGATAAATCATTCCTATCGTTTTAAATGCATGCTTTGTTTGCCAAAAACAAACTATATCACTGCATACCAAAATTCACCGTCCCACCTGAGGAAGTATATTACGGTATGCAGCCTAAATGTTTTGTTAAGTGACTATGTAGTCAGAGGAGCTTTGCAGTAAGGCTAGTGAAATGACTTTGCCTGCTCACTCCACTGCTAGGTCTGCTAGGATCACTATAAATAATGTTAACATTATATTGGCAAGTAATTCAAACTACGGAAACATCAATAAGGGAAACCGTGTGGGTTAATCGAATCTTGTCAAATAATGTTTCCATTCTAATGTCAGTGTAGAATTAATGTCAATAATTCTAATGTGGCTGTGATTTCTAGTTTGAAAAGAGTTTGTTAGCATGTTGGGTGGCATGGAGTTGGTGGGCTTTAGCCATACTGCAAAAGGTTGTAGCAAGGTTAGACTACCAAGATGCCACACTGCTAATTTTACTTTGTCTTTGTTTATATTGACTGTAGCATAATGTTGTATTGGATGACTGAATACCTAGCAAAGACTAGCAAACTAGCATAGAGTGAAAACCGTCATTTTATTATTGACTTTTAATATGGTAACATAATTTGCTTAAACAGGTTAGGCTAGGCTAATCAGTGAATTGTGGTTTTAGAAAATGTTTTTGTTCCTTAAACTAAAGTGTAGGTTAAACTTTTCTGCTACCACTACCTGAATGATGTACATCATTGGAATATGCCTTATGGATTATTATCAAAGACTGTATGAATATTATGCCCAAAGTGGATTTGGTAGGATGTATAATACTTTTAAACTATAACTTTTTTACAAATGTGACGGAAGGTGTACTTTAATACTTAAGTATTTTTAAAAGCAAGTACTTCAGTACTTTCACTTAAGTAAGTAATTTTGAACATGCAACTTTCACTTGTATCGGGAGTAGCATTTGACCAGTGGTATCTGTACTTTGACTCAAGTAATGAAATTGAGTACTTCGTCCGCCTCTGCTCCCGGGCAACTTTTTCCTCCCCAGTCCGCCCCTGCCTGTTGGTCCAAGCTAAAAAAGCTTAACGCGATTACCGGGCGGTGCTCCGAAGTGAAGTCGCTTCAACACAGACGTGGCCAGGGTTGCCAGGTCCTACAAAAGTATCCCGCACAAAGTTAGTGTAAAACCCGCCATTTGGAAGCCTAAACCTGGCCTAAACTAGCCCAAAGTCCAAAATTGTTGACGGGGGGTGGCGAGTGTGTAAAATGGAGACAAATTAAGTATTATATCGCGATCGATTCTTAGTGTTGACTTGTAACTCCCGCGGTAGCCCAACTCAAAAGTAGCCCAAAAAACCGCACCCGCGACCCCAGAATCCTCGAATTTTTACCCGCAGCCCAAATTTGGCGTGAAAACCGCGAACCTGGCAACTCTGGACGTGGCACACTTTCATTTCGCTCCAACGTCACGTTACCACAAGACAGTACCCGTCAGTGCGGTTTTACTGGAGTTCGGGATTCAACGACGCACCGCTGTGTTTTGTGTTTCTAAAATTATAGCATATCAATTTGTAGGTAAAATAGACTAGAATCGGCATTCTGTTTTTTATTAATATCGAAAATAGTTATACATGGTCATCAGCCGTTTCGGTCGACACACGCATAGTATCCGAGACCTTCTTCCAACTTTTTGGGCTGACTAACAGAGCACCATGCACGGAACTCAGGTCAACAGGAACAGCCGGAAACCGAAACCTCACGATTTTCAGATATATACAGGGACTGCGTCAGAAATTGTGAGACTTTTACATGTCATAGGTAAGAACGGAGTGACCTGTTAGAACATCTGACTAACACTGACATTTGACTCACACCATCGACGTGTTCAGTGGATTCACCAAACCCATTTTGTTTGATGAGAGTCTTTATGTTTTAATTAACACTTCATGTTTTTAACACTACAGTTGTAATATTCATACAAATGCGCCTTCTGTTAACATCAAAAACGTTAAACCAGGGTTGCCAACTTGGAGTGAGATTTGAACGGGGGGGGGGCGGCGAACGTAAATTGCTACCGGGGGGCGGGATGTAAAATGGACACAAATTAGGCATTATATCGCGATCTATCGATCACCGGTGGTTGGCGCCAGAGCGAACTAGTAACTCACTGAATCATAGATATGGATCAGAGGTAAATAAGCTAGATTTTTTTTTCGTCGTGTGAAGACGGTCAAATGCGCGTGTCTCTGCTCAATGAGTAAGAGTTGGCAACCCTGCTAATGCACACTTATGAAAGTTCCTCGTAGCCTGAGATCGATCTATACAATTTATATATTTATATACGGTGGACTTTGTGAAGGGAAAACCCGGGGGAAAGTATGGAGTGTCAGTGGGTATGGGTGTGGACACAAAATCAAAGTCAAATTTATTTGTATACCCGTTGGCACAAGTCCGTGGTGCGCAGGGTGGTTCTGCAGTTGTAGTTAAGGTTCTTGTTCCCCGGCCAGTAGTCACAGTCCCTTCAGTGCAGATAGTGAGCCTCTGATAAGAGCTAGCATCCGCACAACCTCTTTTTCTTATAAAGCTCCACAACTGTGGAATAATCTTCCTGTCTCTATTCGGGACTCAGACACGGTCTCAATGTTTAAATCTCGACTAAAGACTTATCTGTTTACTTTGGCCTTTGATTAGTCTGTTACATGTTTACCACATCACATATCTTCATTCTACCGTAGTTCAGCTGGGGAGTAACACTGCAGTCGGAGCCTACAATACAGTATCATTGCTCCGACACGGAATGAAAACCTGGCGTTCATCACAAGACATTTACACTGACAATATCAACACCCAAAATTTTCATTCTAGTTACCTTATACTTAGTCTGATTGTGTGATTTGTGTATTCGTCTGTATAATTTGAATTTGACACAAAATGTGGTCTAATGGATAAAAAGGTTTCCAGAATGTAGCTATCATATACTGATCATTACATGTACAGTATTTATTTACTTTGGGAACCCTTTTTGTCTCCATACAGGTGTTTATGCTGTACTCGCACATGGACACAAATGTGGTGAGAGTGAATATGTGTCAGCATCCGGAGAATGTTGTCATATGTGTAATATAGGTATGGTACACGGCTGCATTACTAATCGACTGAATCATATAGACATGTTAGACATGATAGGGACCCACCCCAAATGAATATTCTCACAATTTATTGATTTATTATTATTATTTATTATTATTATTATTATTATTATTATTATTATTATTATTATTATTATTGGCCACATGGAGAGTGGTTTATGGCCTTTCAAGTAGATTGTGGTGTTGGACATTTTTTTAAATCATGCTTTTAGAGTCTGTTAACTTCTGCATATTTTTACTTATTACTTAATAGGTTATTAAATAATTGTTAATTGTAAATAAATCTTACAAGTGCCAATAAATGAATTCATATATTATATTACATATTCATGAAACAGTGCAGTCAAAAGGCTTGTGATGATCAAGGCAATTTGTAGATAATTGTGAATTGTTGTTATTTATGACATTACATTTACGACATTACAAATTGCCAAATGAATTCTGGATTAATCTCACAGAATTACTAAATCGAAAAGGAAATAAAGACAAATTAAATTCAGACCTACAGTAGATATTAAGGACTAAGCTTATCTGATGTGTATAAAAAGTAAAAGTAGCTAAAACATTAAATTATTATAATCTGTTGAGCTGCAGATGTCATGAAATTAAGTTAAAAACACGTCAGATGTTACATTTCAGAGCTATTATAGAGAAATAATTTTAATGAAAATGTCACAAATGTGTAGCATAAATTCCACAAGTAGCTCTATAAATTAAATCAAACCATTAATACATTTTAAGAAATGAAAATTTGTTGTCCGTAGTTTTGACCTCAGTCTCACAACACTTGTGTCGTTTAGGGTCGATGGTTTTGAAAGACTGCAAAGGTGATTCAGACACCACTTGTATTCCCTGCAGTCCTGCCACCTACATGAATAAAGCCAACAGTCTTCAGAAATGCCTTCCATGTAAAATCTGTGATCATGGTACGATCTTTATCTTTTGCTTGTTTTCTATTATACTGTGCATTTTGTATATTTAATATTTGCAAATGTCTTGCTGTAGGACAAGGACTTTCTGTTTCAAAAGTCTGCTCAACTATACAAAATACAGTCTGTGGAGTCCTGAATGGTTTCTACTGTAGGGATTACACAGTTGATGAATGTACATTTGCCCTGAAACACAAAAAATGTCAACCAGGGCAAGAAGTTAAAGTTCAAGGTGGGTAGTAATGTCTCAACCTTTCTTTCTTTTTCTTTCTTATTTTTTAACATTTAACCAAATTATTTAATTAAAATCTTTTTATTTTTATTGTAATGGTTGCTGTTATTTAACTAGGTTATTTCCTTTATTTGTAAAGAGTCCTTGTTTCAAGTGTCTTGAAAGGCACTTATAAATAAAACTATTATTATTATGATTCTGAGCATAACTACATGTGCATAGAGCTTTGTTGACCATTTAGAACAATTAATAATAAATACATTTGTGACGGGCAGGGTGAGCGAAACAAAAAGGAAGCGATCATGCCAAGTCTCAGGGAAAATGTATGTTATGTTAATAGAAAAGTGCGCAAACCAAAAACCCGTGACTTAGATCCAAATGAAGTATATAATGTCCAGCGGTCAACTGGTACAAAGACAAGACATATATATACAAACAAACGACCCTCAGGTGAGACGGATCGCGGGCTCCGCCCACCTGAGGGACAAACACAACACCACAACTACAGGACAGCTGCCACTGTAGATGGAGGTGACCAGTAGGGGGCCCGCCGTACCGTGACAACATTTAAATAGACCGCCAAATTCATGGTACTAGCCCTATGATCAGGTACGTCAGGCCGATCTCTGGTCAGGAGAGTTGTGAGTGTAATCTTCTCCATCCTTCAACATGGTTCTGACCAATAAGGACGTCTGATTGCCAGTGTAGGGGAAGCAGGTGGTTGGTGTCCTTCTCCAAGCGTGTTGAGCCATCCAGTGGTGTGTCAGCTGAATAAAATGTGTTAGCTTTACCCTCCGGGCCTGGTGGTGTCATTATAAAGGGGAAGACTTGGTTACCTCATGTGTAGAATTGGACACTGTTAACATTTGGAGAAAATGTTAATGGTGTAGAGTGCCCTACAACCAGCCTCTTAGCAAGGCCCTTAATCAAATTGTACTTTGTCGCAATTCCGTGTTGCTTTGGACAAAAGCGTCCTCTTAATGTCATAAATGTAAAATGTCTCGAATTTCTTTCTAATTTCAAACGTTTCTTTGGATGCAAAGACTAAATATTCCTGATGTAATTTTTACAGGCACAACAATCTCAGATACAGTGTGTGAAGTCTGTCCACATGGATTTTATTCTACACTGGGTGTCAACTGCACTAAATGGACAGAGTGAGTGAAGCTTTGATCATGGAAGTCGTGCCATTTCATTTGTATGTTTATTGTTCATTTTTCTGAAAGATGTTTTGATATATTTACAGTCATTAAACAGTTTAAATGTTTTTGTAGCTGTTCATCCAGGAATGAAGATGTGTCTGAAGAAGGCAGTTCTGTACAAGATGTTAAATGCAAACCCATAAGATACAGACATGGGCTCACAGCTTTTTGTGTGGTAGCAGCATTTTTATTGTGTTTTGTGGTATTCCAGAAGGCTAAATATCAACTGCATAAAGGTGGGTTCTTTCACTATTGAGAGGCTGTTAACACCATGAATTAATGTGTGTTTTTTGATAATTGGATCACATTTCATTTATAATTGTAAGAGGAAATCAGATCTTATCTGGTCGCACTTTGCATTTTAATGAGAAGTATAAACAGAATCCACTTATTTTGTGCCTAGCACAGCAGATGTGTAAGTTATGACAAATGTTTTAACTATATGGGCATGTGTTGTTTTGCAGAGAAATGGACAGAAGCAAAGTAAGTGGGTACCAACATATCAGTAATGAAGTGATTGGTTTAGTTAATCTTGCTCATATTTTCATTTTTCAGTGGTAACAATAGATATGGATGGGGTGTTAATTTCATTAAACAAGATTATAAAATTGTAGGATTACAATGTAAACATTAGTTGCAAACACAAATTATAAGTGCCATTTTGTGACGTAACTGTTGTAGATCCAGTACCTTTAGTAAACTGTGAAGTGATTTGTAATAAAGACATTTGTTTGGTTAGGGAAGGATTTTTTGTTTTGTTTTTTAAATCCCCACACTGAAATAACTTGATTTCAGGCTTCATTGTAGATTATATCAAGTCCAACACTCGATAACTAGATTGTCTACAGAACTGCAGTTCTGAAGATCTACCATCCTTCTAAGATTTGTTCCTTTCCTAACCTGGACCAATTCATCATGGCCTCCAGAAGCATCTAATATCGGATCCAAGTGTGTAGAAGTAAACCACAGGATGGTTGATCTCCAGGACTGCGGCCAGACACCTCTTATCAACAATGAACAATATTCTCACTGTTTTACCAACTGCAAGAAGAGAATAAATGAAATGCAAAACATGACAGGCAAAACATTTCTTGGCAATTACCCCCTTTTGATGCATTTAATAATGTGTTTATATGTGTCCTGTTGATGGTGGTTTTACAGACTCCTGTGGAAGAAACCAATATTACAGTTAATGCCCCGTAAGAGCAACATTTCTGTTTTATTCTGTTTTACTGATGAAGACATAATGGATGTTTGCTCATGTTATAGCCATCAATGTTTGTTTTATTGCTTCCCTTTAGAGAGGAAAACAAGGAGGGGCAGTGAGCACCAGACACATAAAGAAGGAAAGACTCCTGCATTTACTAATAACAAGAATCGTGTGGTACGGCAGTTCGATTGCGAAGGACCGTAAACGCCTGGAGATAGTGATAAAAACTGCTACAAAAATCACCAGGATGGCACAGCCCTCTCTCCAGAGCATCTACCATCAAAGAGTTCGCAGGAGAGCTGCCTCCATCATCAAAGACCACACCCATCCCCAACATGGACTATTCACACTTCTACCTACAGGCCGGAGATACAGAAGTGTGAAGTGCAGGACAACTAGATTAAAGACTTCTTTCTTTCCAACAGCTATCAGACTCTTAAACAGCTGATCCGATTAATCATAGACTCCTGCACACAATATTTGCACTAAATTGCACATGACTGTTTACAGGTAAACATACAACTGCACATGTATGTTTACACTTTGTTGGACATTTTGTTTATACCTGCCTAACTAACTGCACATTGTAAAAAATTTTATTTCGGGGTGTATATATATAATTAGTAGTAGTATTTATTTTCTTTTCTTTTTGTAACTTTGTACTTTGTTACATCCTGTGTAGACAGCAAAAAAAGAATTTCATTGTACAGAGAAACCCGTTTTCTACTGTACATATGACAAGCTTTGAATCTTGAATCAGATCCACTTGGGGGAGCTAATTTAAATATTTTTTATATTTTGGAAAAGGGGGAAAATGTGGTTCTCTTATGTACATTGATATGAGAATCAGCAAATCGTTATTACATTCCACAGGTTAGCTTACTGTCCTGGGCCTGCATTTAGGACCAGTTCTGGTGGAAGTTCTGCTGTGTTCTTGGGTGATTCACACATTCTCTTTGTGTCCTTCTGGAGCTGGGCCAGCAACATTACCTGACTTGTATAGCATTAGCATTCCTGGTGTTGGATGAACCTTGCAGAGAGAAAATAAACACATTGTTCTGTGGGTAATGATGTGGGCAGGACTGAAAAGACTACATAAGAAAAGCCCACAATCTGTCACACAGTAAAACGGAGAAGAATCAGCCAACTTCAGGCACGGAAGGGAATACCACTAGAGCAGGGGTGGGCAATTAATTTTTACCAGGGGCCACATGAGAAACCTGAATTGTGTCAGAGGGCCACACAAACGATAACTTGAACTTAATTCTACTCAACTTTATTCCATTGTAAAATGCACCAAATTATATGTTTTGAATAGCTGGTACTGGTAAAACTATTCTGAAAATATGTATAATTAGTGGTGAAATTGTGGTGTAGAGAAGAAAACACAATCATTAAATCAGTGCAAATAATTTTTAACTTACTCATCATTCATCTCCACAAACAATGGAAATACAACAAACAGCTGAACAAGTTTATAGGAATACAACAAACAAGAACCCCTCAAAAACATTTACCTGATGAATTTTAATGTTGCTTTTTGTTTCAGATTTGAAAAGTGCTGGAATTAGGCTAAAGTACTTGAAAATGCTTGAATTGGTAACTACTTCACAACAAATAGCTGTCTGACTGAACGGTCTTAGCTTCACTTCATTGGCTCCCTGTTGCTTTTAGAATAGATTTTAAAATTTTACTGTTTGTTTTTAAAGCTCTTAATGGCTTAGCTCCTCAATATTTGACAGAGCTCCTTCATATATACTCTCCCGCCAGATCACTGAGATCATCAAATCAGCGCCTACTGGTCCCCCCCTCTAACAAAACCTTCTTTAAAAATCTTCTTTAAAAACTCATTTATTCTCCATGGCTTTTAATTATAGTTAAATAAACTTTTTTGCTGATAACTTTGCTGAAAACTCCCTATGATGGTGGGGAATAGGAAGAAACCTTGGGAGGACCAAGACTCAAAAGGGAACCCATCCTCCATTGGGCAGCCCATTAACACACAAATTACACAAAAACAAATTATACAGACGAATACACAAGTCACAAACAAATCACACAATCAGGCTAAGTATAAGGTAACTAGAATGAAAGTTCTGAATTAATTAATAATAATAAATTAATGAATGAATAAATACAATACTAGCCAAGCATGCAGTCTGCCAGAAAAACAACACCACTAAAACAATATTTATGTTGTTTCAAACATTTGTCTTACAAACTATTTAACATTTGGATATCTTGCTGTAGGTTATACAGGTAGTTTATAAGTTCTGATCTGTTCATTAGTGAGAAAATTATGTAAACAATAAAAATCTAACACTAGCATTAATATTAAACAGGGAAAAGTTGTTAAAAGATACCGTTTTCCTTCTGATAAAAAATCTCCCTGTCCTTTACTGACACACAATGAGCCTCCATTAAGATCTTGTTTAAACAGGAGAGCAGACCATTAATAGCGCACCGGGAGGGATTAGTCATTTGAGGGATGACTGGTGCTGTATAAATGGGGAGAAACAACTGCCTGCAGTAGTGTGTGGATGAGTGGTAGTGAAGATGTTCAGACTCAGCCTCTCCACACTGCTGTTTGGGTTGGTCCTCAGTGCCACTGCCGTGTGCGGTGAAGAAGACCCAGAGGGTCTGTCCTGCCCTGAGCACCAGCAGGCCTTCGAGGGTTCCTGCTACGAGTTTGTGCACCTGCAGCAGAGTTTCCTCAGTTCTCAGAGCTGGTGTGAACGTGGCGGTGGACACCTGGCCTTCGTCCAGAACGACGAGACCCAGCAGTTCCTGCAGAGGCACCTGCAGCCCGAGCAGAACTGGTGGCTGGGACTGGCGCCTGCTTTCTTCAACCTTTCCCTGGATTTTATGGAGGGTAAGTTACTGTTCTGGTCACAGAGGTGGAGGAAAGTGAGTCCGAGGTTTGACGCCGGATCAAAAAAGTGAAATTAATCATGCTCCAGAAATGCTTATCTACACTTTTGCCACAGTATCCTTTTATTATTAATATTGTATTAGGACAGAACTTTCTGATATCTGACTCACTATTTATGTGGTGCCTGAGCAAAAATAATAACAAATATGATATAATACATTTATGGAATTAACATAGAAAATATGAAAATATATCACACATTAGATAAGAAAATTAAATTTGTTTAAAATAAAAAATGCAAAAACACTGAATATGCTTTGAAGGCAAAATGATGAACTCCAACTATGTGGAGAGTGGATAAGTATCACAAAGTACATTATACACGTTATTCAGAGAGTTCAGGTGTGTGTACATAATCAGAATGGATTTACCAAGACATAGGCTTAGCTGGAATATTTATTATTTTCACTATTCTGTTTGCAGCTCCCTTGTCCTGGTTGGATGGCTCCAATGTGAGTTACTCTAACTGGCTGGGTGATCCAGTACCAGATACAGACTGTGGCTACATTTCAGCGTCTGGATTTCAGTGGGTGACGACCACCAACTGCAGCCAGGAATTCTACTTCATCTGCCAGTTTGGTCGGTTCTATTCTTCTTAACTTTTCATAGGTTATAGCATACAGATTTATGGTTGTGGAATTACAAAACATGTATTTTGCACTTTTTTTTAGAGCTGGGACACTCCCTAGTCTGTCCGGATTACAATGTCACACTGCAGTGTGACTACGGTTATGTGATACAGATTGATCATAGCTTCTATGGCAGGAAGACACCTTATTACTGCCAGGTCAATGAATCTGTCTCTCCCACACCCTTCAAGGAGGAGTGCACCTGGGTGGACGTGGGGGATTTGATATCAGGTAGGAAAAATATACTGCGACAGTCAGCCATTTGCGGTTATGACATTATACTCAAAAGAAATGCATTCATTTTCTGTTGAATGGACCTGGTCACAACCAGTAGTGAGTTCAAAATAAACATAGCTGAAATACATAAGATGAAGATGCTTTATCAGTATTCATCAGATAAGCTGTCTTTCCACAAAAATGATAAGCAAATAAATCTGCTACCCTGTCAACACATTAATCCTTTTGTAGTCCAATGCTTTAGGGGGTAGATGAGTTGCACACATAATGTAAATATTTACCTATGCTATTTGGCTTTACATAATGCCTTTGTTTGAGCAACTGGAGTTTCGTGCTATATTGTATTCTGTAGAATCTATTGTGGTTATAATCCTATAAAGAAATGTAATATAATTCACATTTTTTAAAGGTCACCAAAAGCATAACCGTTGCCTATTTTACATTGTGACAGAAGAACATCTATATCTGCTCTAATAATTGCCTCTAATTCTAATATTTTGAGATGAGAATGTTTATTTTATTCACAGCCTTCTGTGGTGGGCTTGGAGTTTGTGAGGTGGCAACAAATACATCATTTGGAGAGCCTTGTCCAGTACTGGGAAGTTACCTGTCAATAAAGTATCACTGCACAAACGGTTAGACTTCTATTTTGTCTTAATTCAGCTTATTTAGGTTATGTCATTGGACATCATTTAGACAACAAATAGTGAGTTAACTTGTATTTAACATTTTGTCAGTATCTACCATGGTTATTAAGGCTGAGGTGAGGTTTCCATGAGAAAACTTTAATGATGATTGTGAAAGATATTGTACAAAACAAAGACTTGGAATCTTGGTTCACAGCAAACCCTCACTCCTTGGCCGAAATGGACATTTCAGGTTCAGAAAATAAGAGTCCCCCCTGGGGCATTTCCTCAAACAATTCCCCACAGGAGCATTTCCTCTGAAAATGTTCCCCACATGAGCACTTCCTTGAGCATACTTTTGCATACATACATTTTGACATTTTTTGTTCCATGGGATTGCTAAGACTGCAGAAAGAATTAACAGAGAAATCAATGACCTGATACAATGTCAATGGAGGAACATATGCCTTTTGATCCTGAACCTCTACACCTCTGATGTAATGTAAGAAATAACTTTAGATGTAGTGACACATTACTGTTCATGCATGTGCAAAACCTGTTGCTACGTGCTAAGCATAGCATCCCAGCAAATTATTTTTCTTCTTTCTTCATGGTTGGGCTAATGGGCGTGGTTGGGGCTAATGGGCGTGGTTGTGGCTAATGGGCGTGGTTGGGGCTAATGGGCATGGTTGGGGCTAATGGGCATGGTTGGGGCTAATGGGCGTGGTTGGGCTAATGGGCGTGGTTGTGGCTAATGGGCATGGTTAGGGCTAATGGGCGTGGTTGTGGCTAATGGGCGTGGTTGGGGCTAATGGGTGTGGTTAAATATATGGCAACGGGTGCAAAGTGACTGAAGTTATTAAAGTGATTTAAAAAATTTATTTTAAAATGTTTTCACAATAAGATTCATAATTAAGATATGTGTGCATTTCTGAGCACACATATTAATTACAGTGATATGTAATAACATATGATTTAGGATGTTACAAAATATGGCCCTAAGACCTGCCCATAGGTTGCCAAATACACAAACAGATTGTCTTTCTTCTAATACATCAAATGGATATTTCAAAGTGGCTGATGTTAATATCGGCTTTAACAACACAAAATGTGAAAGAAACTACTGAACTGTCACCAGTATCATCTGAATATATTAGACCAGAGGACGAAATAGCTAATCCAAGGCATAGAAGTGAACAAAAAAACTAAAGGAGAACCCTAATCCTAAATTATATGTAACTCAGGACTCAGCATCCTTGGCAGACCACTTAATTTATCTCTGTCTTCCCTTCTAAATTACAGTGACTGGCCATGGTAATAGTTCTACCACTGATGATAATTCTTCATGGACCCACCATGATCGTAGTTCTGCTTCTGACACCAGTTCCCCAAAGATCCAAGACCCCGGGGAAACACCAGGCTCTGCTTATCTTGAAAGGCAGCTCCATGAAAACCAAATTTCTCCCATTGACACCAATTCACCAAGGACCCCTGCACCCAGGACAACACCAAACGATATTAATCATGGTAGGGATTCTGAACATGACCACACCCCCTCTACTGACATCCATTCACCAAGGACCCCTGCACCCAAGACAACACCAAGCGATACTAATCATGGTAGAGATCATGAAAATGACCACACCCCCTCTACTGACCATTCACCAAAGACCCCTGCACCCAAGACAACACCAAGCGATACTAATCATGGTAGAGATCATGAACATGACCACACCCCCTCTACTGACCATTCACCAAAGACCCCTGCACCCAGGACAACTCCAAACGATATTAATCATGGTAGGGATTCTGAACATGACCACACCCCCTCTACTGACATCCATTCACCAAGGACCCCTGCACCCAAGACAACACCAAGCGATATTAATCATGGTAGGGATCATGAACATGACCACACCCCCTCTACTGACATCCATTCACCAAGGACCCCTGCACCCAGGACAACTCCAAGTCATACTAATCATGGTAGGGATCATGAACATGACCACACCCCCTCTAGTGACCATTCACCAAGGACCCCTGCACCCAGGACAACTCCAAACGATATTAATCATGGTAGGGATCATGAACATGACCACACCCCCTCTACTGACATCCATTCACCAAGGACCCCTGCACCCAGGACAACTCCAAGTCATACTAATCATGGTAGGGATCATGAACATGACCACACCCCCTCTAGTGACCATTCACCAAGGACCCCTGCACCCAGGACAACTCCAAACGATATTAATCATGGTAGGGATCATGAACATGACCACACCCCCTCTACTGACATCCATTCACCAAGGACCCCTGCACCCAGGACAACACCAAGTGATACTAATCATAGTAGGGATCATGAACATGACCACACCCCCTCTAGTGACCATTCACCAAGGACCCCTGCACCCAGGACAACTCCAAATAATATTAATCATGGTAGGGATCATGAACATGACCACACCCCCTCTACTGACATCCATTCACCAAGGAACCCTGCACCCAGGACAACACCAAACGATATTAATCATGGTAGAGATCATGAAAATGACCACACCCCCTCTACTGACCATTCACCAAAGACCCCTGCACCCAGGACTCCTGAAAATGGAAGTGGAGCCCACCATGGTCATACCTCTCCCACTACCAAATATGTATCCACTGCTCATCTCGTCATCCCAATACCAGACACCACTACAGCACAACTCAGCTGTGCCATTGACCCTCCCATGGGGGATGTCCTGACTCCCTTCCAAATCACCTGCACTACAGTCAAGCCTTTCTGCTGTTCTGGCTCCTGCTTGTTCTGCCTAGCCACCTTTGAAGGTGAGAGTGAACATTCCTACAGCCTTAGAGACCAGTTATTATGATTGTAAGAATTAATCATTGTCAGACCATCCCTCTCTGCAGGTGATTTTGTGCTTTGTGGCAGTGATCTTGGGATGAAGTTCCTGTTTCTCCCTCTTGGTAATAAAAGCAATCATTACAGTCTTGGGCTAAAAGTCACAGTTAAGAATGTGGATGGTCAGGCAATCAGCACTGCACTATTTACTCAGGTTAGTTAGTAGTATAAATAATAATTATTTTGTTATAAAAAGATTTTATATGGACTTACAGAGATTACCTTTAAACCTAATTACATATAAATGTATAATGGCCAGTGATGCCGGTAACGCGTTACTTAGTAACGCGTTACTGTAGTCGGACTACTTTTTTCAGTAACGAGTAGTCTAACGCAACTACTATTTAAAAACTAGTAGTCAGATTAAAGTTACTTATCTAAAGCATCGTGCGTTACTATTTCTGCATTTCGGGGGAACGTAGGTTATATTTATTCATTCTTATTTTTTGGCTACACGTTTCTTACGCGGTTACGTCATCTCTGCTCTGCGGCGCCAAAGTCAGACGTAAGGAGAGGTTCGCCTTTAGCAGCTGGAAATACAGGCATTATTTTGATTTTATTTCGGCTAAGGAAGACAACATTAAGGTCCGTTGTACACTCTGTCCTGGCGACAGAGTGCTGTCTACTTTCAAAAACACAACGTCAAACCTGAAATAAAAAACCGGGGCTTGGCGGCGAACGTAAATTGTTACTGGGCGGGGTGTAAAATGGACTAAATTCAGTATTATATCGCGATCGATCGATCGCCGGTGTTTGGCGCCAGATCGAACTAGTAACTCATTGAATCATAGATGTGGATCAGAGTTAAATAAACTAGATTTTTTTTCGGCGTGAGATATCGGAAGTGTGGCGTGTAAGCGTGTGAAGACAGTCAAATGCGTGTGTCTCAATGCGTGAGAGTTGGCAACCCTGTAAGTGGGCGGAGTTGAACAGAGACTGTCTTATTTATTTATTTAAAAAACATGTAAGCCTATTTCAAGAAAAAGTTTACAAATGCCAGTGTCATTTTTGATGTTCCGGTTAAAATACATGTCAATAAAGTGAGTATTGGCAGAACTGGTAGTCATTTTCATGTTATAGGGGCGGGGGATCAGCCTCTGCTGAAAGTAACTAAAAGTAATCTAACTTAGTTACTTTTAAAAGCAAGTAGTCAGTAACTTAACTGAATTACTTTTTAAAGAAGTAGTCAGTAGTCAGTAGTCGGATTACTGTTTCAAAGTAACTATGGCAACACTGATAATGGCCTTTGCAAGTGTGTATTATTCTTTTGAAATGCAAGATGTGCTCACTTTACACACTTATGTTACAGGTTATAGACATCAGCTGTGACTCCACTGTGCAGGATCTGCAGTCTGTCGTGTTAAATTACGTGACACAGCTGCAACACAACGGGCAGTTCTCAGCCACTGCACTAGCGCCATTGTTCCTCTCCGTTTCCAACAGTCTGAACAGAGATTTGAATGATGATCTGATGAAGAGTGCTAGGAGGAAGGTAACTCCTGCATTTAGAATAACAGGGATTGATATGTGGGACTTTTATTTTAGAAGATTGTGTTGTTAACTCCTTACCTTGGGAGGATATTTGTGTCCTTTTGTAGCTACGGGAGGTGTTGTTAGCAGATATGTGTGCAGCTTTGACCTACGGAGAGCCTCTCACATTTCTGACAGAGGTTCAGATGACTGCTAGCACTGTCTTGAGCCTCGTCACAGCGGGAGATGAATTGACCTACAATGCTCAGGTACCGAGGCAACGCAAAAAAAAAAAAAACAATATGCACCCAGTAATGGTTACCTCGGTACATCTGACAGCCAGTAACGGTTACCTCAGTATATCTGACACCCAGTAACGGTTACCTCGGTACATCTGACAGCATCATGGCTTCTTCTCAACAGGTCCAGGCATGTTGTGTTCTAATGAGCATTAGTAAATCCCAAATCTCCATGTTATCCGACGGGGAAAATGCTACTGTACAGATAATACAGACAGCCGCAACTATCGTCCAGGCAACCAGCAACATTCTCCAAGCTTCAACCAATACTGAGCAGGTGCTTTGCTCCGAGGTGTCAACACTGACTCCCTTAATCCCCCAAACGTAGAGACCCTTTCTAATCTTTATGTATTATCTTTCAGGATGGTATCACCAGTCTGGTATTCAGCATACTTGACAATGTACAGAGTTCCCTGCTGACCAATAAAGAACCAGACCAGGAGCCAATATTTTTCAGTTTTCCCCCAATTAGTCTGTATGTAAACAGGTAGGAACATAACATGAGAAATAAAAGACTGCAAAGTTTGAGCATCTATTATGGATTTTGTTCTTACACAAACAAAAGTATTTATTTGAATACTTCCTTGGATACTGCACAACTTTCCGTCGCCTTGTCCTGCAGAATATCAACATATGTATCACGTCAGATCAAACAGCAAGTGTGGCGTGGTTTTGAGGTGTTTCTTTGAGGTGTGTGTTCCGTTTCCTCTTGCAGGCTTTCACCAGGTGAGCTTCCCAATCAGACCTTCAGTTTTGGGAACAGAAGCCTAGCTGCCTTCACACTGCCACCGTTGATCTCCAATGTCCTACCTTCAGAGAAGGTCGTGGATGTGCGAGTAAGCCATGCTTTACATATCCTACAATGGCCACCTCATTTACTCTCCATTTATATATCCTGTGTTCTTTAAAGCTGTTTCCACATGTATAAAATGGCATCTTCAGTAAGTGCATTCATCAAGCAAAGAAAACTCAATGGCTCTCAAATGCTGTTCCTGATACTATCCCTTAAAATTCTGAGGTGAGTCCTGCTCATTTTATTTGGTTACAGATGCTGAGTTTTGAGCAAAACCCTTTCTCAACAAACAAAGGTTTGCCCATAAACGGCACAGTGGGATCTCTGTCCATCACCAGAGTCAACGGCTCAGTTATCCCAGTGTCGAACCTGAATGAAGAGATAGAGGTATAAGGCGTTGTGGAAACCACTTTAATGTCATGTTCTGGACATTAATTAATATTTGTCATGGTTTATGTGTTTTAGCATAGCTGGGCTAAGAACATCATGTCTGTTCTGTTCATAGATTCTCTTACCATTGGTGGTAGCTGTACATTTAAATAGTACACATCTGGACCTAAGAAACTACAGTACACTGGCTATCAACATGACTACTGGCAATACATCTCTAGTTTTGAAGCTGGACCCCTCAAGCAATATATCTTTGCAGTTACTATTGGGCTTTCAAATGTACCCAAACGACACCAATTACAAAGCTAAACTGCAGCTTCCTCAAGCAGGGAAGTCAACAGGTAACCCTTCTGATAACATAGAAGACCCTAGCGATGATAAAAATCTAAAACAGGTATGTATTTATACATGTATTTTCATGCAGAGGAGAGGTACACATGGGTTCTGGGCCCCAGGGATATTGCACTAGAAGAAGGGGTTTACTATCTTCTAGTGAGACCAGTTGTAGGAGCAGGTGTGAACTCCTCAAATGCTTCAGTGTTTGTCACATCAATTGCTGCCCATTGCTTGTACTGGGATGAAACTAAGACCAACTGGAGTGACTATGGCTGTAGGGTGAGTGACATTTAAGTGCCCTCATTTAAGAATGCACATTTAAGTACCCTCATTTAAGACCACTAATTTAAGTACCCTCATTTTGGAATTTAATAAGGCTGTATGAGAGTTCCTTCAACTGTGATTGTAAATTAGCTTATTATCAACTGTCAATTAATATTCTTTGTTAGAAGTGGTTGAGGTCAAGTCCTCACAATGCTGTTTAATCTTAAGGTGGGTTACGGGAATGTGTGTTTGCAGGTGGGTCCTCGCACCTCGGCGTCGGTCACTCAGTGCCTCTGCACACATCTGACATTTTTTGGGAGCTCTTTCTTTGTGATGCCCAACAAGGTGGACGTGTCCCGCACAGCCGAGCTCTTCGCCACGTTCTTCAACAACCCTGTGGTGGTGTGTTTCGTCGGTGCCGTATTCCTGGTCTACATTTTAGTAGTGATATGGGCACGCTGGAAGGACCTTCAGGACAAAATAAAGGCGAGTCGAATTCAAGTGCCTGAATGTAATAATATCTTTAGACTGGATCTGTGAAGCAAGAAGTGGAACAAAGTTAGCACAAAAAAGTGAAATATTATATACATTTTGTTCATATATTTAAAAGGTAAAGATCATGGTACTGGAGGATAACGATCCGCTCTCTGAATATCGCTACCTTTTGACTGTCAGCACTGGGCATCGTCATGGGGCCTCTACATCATCTCAGGTGAGTAATACCCAGCCCAGAACGCTCTTGCTAAGGAGAGCTCTGTGATTGTATTGTCATGGCACTTCTGCTGTGCTCTTTACAACTGCAGGTCACGGTGACACTTACAGGCTCAGTCTGGGAGACTGAACCCCATCATTTGACGGACCCAGACAAGCTGCTCTTTGAGAGGGGTGCTGTGGACATGTTCCTCCTCACCACTCCGTTCTCTCTCGGAGAGCTTCAGAGCATCAGGCTGTGGCATGACAACTCTGGGAAACATCCTGCTTGGTACTGTGTCCTGTCTGGTACTGTGTTCAGCCTGGCACTGTGAACAATGCATAGGTCTAAGTTTCAGACAGTAAATTCCAAATGCGCTTTTTTAATACAGTACAAATCTGTATGTATTTTGTACTACATTTAGTTTTGGGCTTGGCTCTTTTAGCCCAGGATTGTACACTGTATGAAATCTTATGTTCAGTAGATTCTGTACATTTATCAGGTACATTAACAAGGTGATGGTGCAGGACCTGGAGACTGGACAGAAGTGGCACTTCTTGTGTAGTTCATGGCTGGCCATCGATATAGGAGAGTGCACACTGGATAAAGTGTTCCCTGTGGCAACAGAGAAGGACTTAAAAGGGTTTAGGTGAGTAACCCAGGCAACAGAGAAAGACTTAAAAGGGTTTAGATGAGAAACTCTGCAAAAAAATTGGAACATTTTTGCTCCCCTAATAAAATAGGTGAATTTTATAATATTTGTTTTATGTTGAATGTTTTTTTTTTAAATAAATTTACTATCATATTTAAATAAGCAGGGCTATTACATTCTACATTATTATATATAATAATTAGGTGGTTATTACACTTAAAGTGTGAACAAACATACTTCTAAAAGCAAAGAAATTTGCTCCTATTTGGCCTCAGGTACATCCCAACATAGAGTGGATCCACTTTAACTAGTATTCCGCACTATACATATACAAAAAAATTTTATTCAGTGTTCAAACAAACATAACAAGCAAGATTGTTCTGGATTGTTGACCAGTGATTACACCTTCTGTATTTCTCCAGAAACCTGTTCTTCATGAAGACAGCAAAAGACCTGTGTGATGGTCACATCTGGTACTCTGTAGTTAGTCGGCCCCCCAGTAGCAACTTCACTTGTGTGCAGCGAGTTTCCTGCTGTTTCTCCCTGCTACTCTGCACCATGCTGACCAGTATCATGTTCTGGGGTATTCCTACAAACCCCTCCGAGCAGACCATGGAGATGGGTACTAATATAATACTAATCTACTGATATCTACTAACGCAGTAGACTTCCAATTCTAGTCTAGCAACATCGTCAAGATAATTGTGGAAATGTTGTTGAAGAAATGTATTTGAAGTCTCTATTTCTCCATTTGTAGGCAGCATCAAGTTCACCTGGCAGCAGGTGATGATCGGTATCCAGAGCTCCATCATCATGTTCCCCATCAACCTCCTCATCGTCAGCATCTTCAGGTTCACCCGCCCTCGAAAGAAGATCCAGGAGGAAGAATCAGATGAGCAGCATAAGCCTGAGACTCCACCGCAGGAGAAAGGTCCCTGCGACAGCTTCCCGCAATGGTGTCCGCAGACAGACATTACTGTGGCGCTTATCGTGAGAGTGAGTGCATTTGTAATAATTACCAATAGCTTAATCTTAGGAAGAAATTCTGCTATTGATTTCTGAGTACTGTCTGACTGTGCATTATACAGTGTATTCAAAATGATTGCTCCTCAGGACTTAAAAAGAATAGTTCGCTCACTTGCTAAGGCAACGAGGACGCCTATTCCAAAGGAAGTGTTGGGATCAGGCAAAACAGACATCAGCACCCTGTTGTCTCTGGTGGATGACATCATACGACAGCAGGACTTCTCGTCTGGCAGGTTCTGGGTTGGAGATGCCCAAAACGAACGCTTTTCATTGTACAGCGTCTACCAGCATTACCTCTACAAGCAGCTCCAGAATGTGGAAAAGGAGCTGAGGCTGCTGGGTCCTTCACGATTCTCCAGTCCAGAGGGCTACGGTCAGGCCGTGCAGCAGGTCCGGGGTATGAAGGGACTTCTAGAGCCCCACCTCCCCTCCAGCTCCACGAGGGACCAGTCGTCCTGCGGCTCCGGCCCTGCCGAGGACAGCGGAGGAGGCGGGAGGAAGTGCTGTCAGGGGGGCCTGCCCTGGTGGTTTGTGATCGTGGGCTGGATTCTTGTTGCAGCCACTAGCGGAGTGTCTGCATACTTCACCATGATGTATGGGCTGACCTATGGGAAAGATCGCTCCATTAGCTGGCTCATTTCTACAATGGTGTCCTTCTTTGAGAGTCTTCTCATCACTCAGCCTATAAAAGTAAGAGATGTTTAGCAAAACACCATGAGTTCCAGAAGATGTGTTGATCTTTTTTTAACTGTGAGGTTCCTTTGCTAGGTACTTGGATTCGCAATCTTTTTTGCTTTAGTGGTGAAGGCTGTTGATAATGACGATGATGATGATTATATTAACATGGCCAGAGACAAAGCACTTACATACTCAGGTAGGTCCAGTGCTCCTTTAATGCCTCATGACAGTTGTGTATGAATCATATAGCAGAAAAGGATATCGTGCTCCTGTCTAGATGATCCCGATGATGTGCGCATTTCGAGAAGGGACAGTACCTGCAGCTTCTACCAGCCCCCTCCCTCTTCTGATGTTGAGAAGATGATGGACAACATGATCAAAGAAAAGAAAGTTTTTGCATTAATCAAGGAGATTCTCAGTAAGGCAAAATGATCATTATAGTTTCTTCTAATAAATAATAAAAAGGGCAAATTCTAAAAATACATGTTTTCCTTGCAGTATATGTGGGGTTTCTATGTACGTTACTCATCACTGCGTATGGTCAGCGTGATCCAAACGCTTACTTCCTCACTCAGCACATAGAGCAGACCTTCAGCAGTGGCATCTCGGACAGCATGAGCATCAAAGATGTCCTTACATGGGCAAACTTCAATCTCCTTGACAACCTCTTTGGACAACGTCCAGGTCCTTCTTCAACCATGACACATGACTATCACATGCAGTGGAAGGAAAATAGAATAGAAACACTGAAGCTGATGATTCTGTGGTTGTTATCAGAGCCTGGGTTGAATCCCTGAAGAGGTCCGTTTCTGCCTTCTCAGGGTTCATCACAGACGGGAAGTCGAAGCTGGTGGGCAGCGCTCGTCTGCGGCAGGTCAGAGTGCAGAAGGGCTCCTGTCAGACGGCCGCTTGCATGCGCAGCTCTGTTCCCGACTGCAACGCTCCGTACTCTTGGGAGGCGGAGGACACGGGCTCCTACGGCCCAGGCTGGAGCCGCTCTACGTACAGCAGCGGGGCCGAGAGCCGGCTGACACCGTGGCAGTACCAAAGCCAGTCTAGTCTCAGAGCTCATCCTGTCTGGGGGAGTGTGGCCATGTACAGAGGTGGAGGCTTTGTGGTTGACCTAGGCTCCGACCTGCAAAATGCAAGCAGGTAACTATTTTGGTGAGATAGAAATTGCTATATTGACACAGGAACATTTCATACTTGTGTGTGTGTATTTATTATGGAATTGTAGTGATATTGGGCACTTATTTTGGAATTGTGGGTTATGTTCTAAGCCAGTGAAACTGAGGCAAAATTGTGTTTGTCCTGCTTTGCAACATGCATAAGCATCTTTATCTGGTGAGTGATAAATAAAAACTCCAAATGCTGCAATGCATGGGGTGTTTGAACATGCCCACCTTCTCTCTTTAGTGTGCTACAGGACCTGTTTGAATCCATGTGGTTGGATGTCTATACACGGGCAGTCTTCGTGGAGTTCACTGTATACAACGCCAACGTTAACCTGTTCTGTATTGTGACACTGATGTTGGAGACCTCTGCAGTAGGTGAGGAAAATGTTGCACTGTAGTTTTAAAGATGATTCAACAATCTTTGTCACAGGATGATGGGAATTCTCATTGTTCTCCATAGGTGCATTTCAGTATCGCAGTGAACTGCAGAATGTTCGTATTTATCAGACAACAGACAGCACTTATGTACTGGTCTTCGAGGTGTTTTATTTCCTTTTCATTCTCTACTATATGTTCTTGCAGGTAGGTCCTTTACAGGTGCTCCATTATGTTATCAGATTATAGCTTGCCTTAGACAATTATTGGCTAAAAACAATCAAGCTTTTGGCATTTTAACAGTGCAAGAGACTGAAGCAGCATAAATGGAAATACTTCAAGAGCAAAGGGAATCTTCTAGAATTGACCATCATTCTTTTAAGTTGGAGCGCCTTATCCATGTTCATCAAGAAGACAGTACAGGGAGAACAGGAACTGAAGTATTATCAGGGCCACAAAGACCAGTGAGTGGACAAAAAGTTTCACATGCACTACACACCATTTCAACAACTAAGCGACAATCCATCTGTAATGTTCTGCACCAGGTTCCCGAGCTTCTACGAGACTGCTTCAGCAGATGCCGTCCTGGGCTACATCGTAGCGTTCCTTGTTCTGCTGGCCTCCATAAAGTTGTGCCACCTTCTGCGCTTCAACTCCAGGCTGAAGTGGTTCACTTCGACGCTGTGGCGGGCGTGGAATGACATCGCCAACTTATTTGTGATCATAATAGTTGTACTGTTGGCCTATTCCCTTGCTGTAAGGGTCTATTCTGAGGGTTTGATCGCCGTAGCTCAATTTAATGGTGCATTCACTTTGTGATTATTATAACTGAACTAGCATTTATGACATCTTTTAAATCACTGCTTTTCTTATAGTGTAACTTACTCTTTGGTTGGAAGCTGTATACGTACAAGACTCTTATAGATGCCATTATGGCCATGGTCAGCTTACAGCTTGGAATGTTCAATTACGATGAGGTAGGTGACACTTATCAACTCTAAACTAACTCACTGCTGAACGACTCCATATAAACTTTGCTGTTGTGTCACTTTCTGCAGGTTTTGGATTTGAGCCCAGTGCTCGGCACTTTCATCATTGTCTCCTTTGTCACCTTCATGACCTTTATTGTGCTGAACATCTTCATCTCGGTCATCCTTAAAGCCTTCAGCCTGGAGCGACAGAACCATGAGGTACAATGAAATTTGCTGCATTTAGTTTTCCAACAGAACTTTTCACCGAGTGTAAATGCATGGAAAAGTAGCTTTTTGTTTTCCGAGTATGCTTCTAAATAAATTATCACAAACCATGATCCATTTAGATTTGTATTAAATTTTACAGTCAACTTTGTGTTGTCAAGAGAGGCTTTAAGAACTTACTGTCACAGTGATAAATCTCTCTCATCACCAGCCTTCTGAAGAGGAGGAAGTGGTGGACTTGATGCTAAAAAAGACCTCCAACTTTTTTGGGATCAAGACTCAGAAGAAATAATAACAATCATCAAGTATAAAACACTTGGCCTTATGGTACATGGTTAAGATTTTAACTGTTTAAAACATGAGTTTGTATGTAGGTCTAGAGTGGATCAGTGGAATCAATGCTGATAATCTGAACTAAGCTGCACTCTCCTGCAACACTCCTCTCACACTCCCAAAAAACATCAAGATTTTTACTGGGAAACGTCTGTCTTTAATTTCTACAAATAAAATACAAGTGTGAAGGAAAACAGTTCAATTACATGGTTTACTTGTGTTTTTTTGCATTTCTTGGAAATGTATTTTCAACCAATAGCCAAGACAAACGTTCTTTTGGGGCAAATCTTAATAGATGTTTAGTATAATGAGATTTTAGCAAAACTGCACAATTTAGTCAACATGTAGTGGAGAAAAAAATAGTCTGACTACACTTGGACCTTGCTTTGGGCTGTAACCTTGGACCGATGTATTTTGCTGGTCTTTTAACAGTGATACAATACAGATGCAAACAAGCAGAGCAAGTGTCAGTTCAGGACACAGAGACAAAAATCATCCTTTAAATGCCCTTCCTGCTTTCAATCAAATGCAAGATGAGAATACATTCTCTATATCAAAAAAGACACAGACAATGTCTGACTAAACCTGCAGGCTGAAACCCACTTTGGCCAAGATTATGTCAGTCCATGCCACAATTTACTGTTCATTTTTTCTCCTTTTTGTCATCTTTCTTTGCTGCTGCATCACCCTTGTCTTTGTCCTTGTCTTTTTCGTCCCTCTTCTCTTTCTTGCTGTCGTCCTTCTCCTGGCCTTCTTTCTTCTCTGCGTCACGATTGGCGATTTTGTTGTTGATGAGATTGTGGAGGGCCACAACTGAGCGGATGAGTGAGGCCAGATACACCACCAGCATCTGATCGTTGGTCTTGAGGTAGAAGGCCTTGATGAACTCCTGCAGGTTCACGTCAGGCAGCAGGTTGAACACATCCTGCAGCTGGTAGATGATCTGATGATTAATGGGCAGCTTGCCTGTGGCGACTTTCTCTAGGTAGTTCTTGATATCCAGCAGTTTTGAGTTTAGACCCTTCAGACCATGAACCTGATTGGTGATGCGCTGAGACAGCGTGCCTACAGTCGTGTCTTTGATATCCCTGTAAAACACCACAAGTCTCTCACTAAGCTAGACGTAAGGATTTAAAAGCTTTAAATCCGACCAAGTAGTAAATAACCAAGAATGTCAGGGCTTAAGATGTCTCACCGAAGCAAATGTTCAACACCAACTTCTTCCGCCTCCTCCGCTCCAATTTCACTAGTAACATGTTCAAATGTTTTAGATGTAGGAGTTCCATCCTATTGCAAGAAAGGGAGTCAACAGGGAAAAATACATCAATAGGCTTAAAACTACAAAAATAAGTGCAATGTTTGTTTAGCACCAAGGTAATGTTGGAAAACTACAGTTTTACTGTTTCAGACCTCAGGAATTTCACAACAGGTGTCCTACATGGTGAATTCACTCATTCTAGTAAGATACCACAGCTGCTTTTGGACTAAATTATTATCGAACACTCACATATTCCCACTTGTTGAAATAAATCACTGTATGTGCCTTACTAAGGCCAGAACTTACATCGTGCACCTCCTCCACAGAGATGTAGGCTTCTGTTGGTAGTCCCAAGTCTTTAGGTTTCACGTCAATAATGACTAAAACCTGGAAAATCAGAACAGGTACAGTCTCTGAATCATGTGAAAAACATGACTGCATGATATATGTTTAATATTCTGTATGTCAGTTTCAGAAACACTTTATTACATACCGAGTTTGCACAGTACTGCTTCATAAGTTCATTGATGGCGATATCATTTTTGTGCAGTTTTGGGCCAGTGTGATACCAGCCAACTATTCTTTCTCTGGCTGAAACACAACATGTAATACTACGTAAGGTATATGGGTAATTCAGTAATCTTAAAAAAATAAATAAATAAAATCGCCCAAAGTAGGAAAATGTTTAGTATAGAGCATTATTATTTTACAAATACATTACCATTGACTTTTTTGAACATGCCGTACATATTCTCCAAATAGTCGTGGTCCAGGAACCATACAGAATCATCCTTGTCATCCTCATCAAAGGGCACTGTCAAAACAGGTAGAATTTACTTTTTTTTATCTTTAAACAAAGAAGATGATACAACACACATGATGCAGCACACGCCAACTTGCCTGCAAAACTGTTGGACACATCAAGAACTTTCTTGTGCCAAGAGCCAAGTAGTACTCCCACAACGCGCTTCTGGCTTCCAACTTTTCCAATTCTACACGTCAAAAGTAGGTAAACATTTTTATTAAACAAACCCACACCTGTCAGTGTCAAACCCACTGTATTTTATGCTACAATAAACATATATCAGTGATATGCATCAGTTAGCTAGCTATATGAAATGTCTGTAGTCCTAGTCGTGATTAGGCTCTTAACTAGTTACAATTAATCCAGTTGAATTATTTCAAAAATACACTCAGTCAAACCACAATAATTCATGAATGAGAGGTGTATTGGTTTTGCTTAACCTGCTTTCACTAACCTAGCCTTAGCCAGCTAGGTAATTACCTAGATGAGACACCCAGACTAATATACTTATATACTTGGAACAAATACAGAACAAATGTTGCCAAACCTCTAATCCGGCTAGTGAGATTACACACGTTGAGCTAGAGAGAACTAACAGGCTGTACAACTGCTAGCCCACTGTTAGCCAGCTAGCCCACTCAGACCGTTAGCCTGCTAGCTTGCTAAGAGTGAGTTAACAAAAAAATGTCTTGATAACCAAAAGACAGCTGTAATTTACCTGTTAAAATGATCAACTACGCTCAGCAGCACCAGGGGATGGACGACGACCTTTTCTACAGCCAAATCCGGCATTGTGGCCACTGTGATTTAAAGCGCTTCTATAAAAGAAATAACAGGAGAGTTTCTCTAGTTGTGGACGTTGGGTTGATGTGAGCTGTTCGCCGACGCTCGTTCCGCTTCCTTATCCACGACTGGTAGTAGTTTGAGAACACGGAGCATCGCCACCTACCGTTCTGGAGTGTCAACGACAGTGAAAACAAAAACGGAATTAAAAGACACTAGAGGCCAGTGTTGACGGTATTATACTGCTGAAATATATTATTAAACAACCTATTATGAAATGATTCATCCCATTTAATATCCACTTTATGGTAATAATTCTGTAATTAATGGATTATATAGCTGATTATCAGCTAATACATAGACTGACCATGAAATAATCATGCTCAAAGGCAAGTTGGTAAATAGCAAACATTTTTGTCTGTTAATGTATCTTTATTAAGTTTCATTTTTATTGTGTGTGACACCATGACTGTGACACCATGACTGATCCATGTGCGACTAATCACACACACACACACACACACACACACACACACACACACACACACACACACACACACACACACACACACACACAGACCATTGTAATTTTTGCAACAGCTGAAAGAACACTTGTTCAATAACACAAGACTAAACTGACTGAGATGGTGTAAAATATGAAGCTATTTTAGGTGTCTGTGAAACTGTATCATTGTCCTAAATCTGGATATTTTTGTGTGGGTGGGACCAATCATGTTCACTGCCAAATAATAGTTAAAGAGTGCAACACTGAAACATTAACTTTTCTTTTGCCAAGAACAACAGTGAGAGGTCCAGTTACAGTTCTTAGAAAATATATAGCCTATTTTTCTCAGTATATGCTATATTAGGAAGTGAACAGGTGTGTGTGTGTGTGTGTGTGTGTGTGTGTGTGTGTGTGTGTGTGTGTGTGTGTGTGTGTGTGTGTGTGTGTGTGTGTGTGTGTGTGTGTGTGTGTGTGTGAGGGAGAGAGAGAGAGAGAGAGAGACAGAGAGACAGAGATGGATAAATAGAGATAGAGAGAGAGACAGAGAGAAAGCAGACACAATTGAGTCATGTCTTTGTTAAAGGAATGTAAACATTAATATATTAAACATAAATGAATGCAAACATTAATATATTTAAACATATTTTGACACTGCCTCTTTTCTTTAAGTAATTATCTGTGTTACATTCATTGTCCGAATAAAGCTGAGAGCTCAGTCAACCATTGTACTAATATAATACAAATATAATACCAATATAATATGAATATAATATGAATATAATATGAATATAATACGAATATAATGAAAGAAAAATTATGCAGGTGCATTACAATGTGATCAGTACATCAGGATTTACTTACTCTGTTTACTTTGAGACACTTTAAAATACAGTTGACAATATCAAACCGGTCATGCGAGTCATTTTCTGCTAACCTAAGTGAAAGCACTCAGCTGTTTAAACATACTTCTTGCAACAATATAATCTAGTCCTAAGATTACATCAGTGGTGACAGTCTACATATTGTGGCACATTTCTACTGTTACGTACAGAGCCTATGCTGGTCATTTGTGATGATAACATGTTTCTGTTGAATGAAATCCTGGATGCCTTATAAATCTGCATCTATCTGCACCTGAATCATCTCAGTGGACCATCATAGCGCTGTTGAAGCCTTGAATGAATGCAAGAGGAGTGGAAAATAGAGATAAAAAGATAACAAATATTACTAATGAAAGATACGGAGGTTGTGTAGGGCCCTCTGGATATTGTGCATTTCTCTAGTTCATAATTACTCTAATAATCTTTATGTGCACAACTGTGTGCCATTATCAGATTTAACTAGTAATAGAGGTTTTCACTGT
Source organism: Brachyhypopomus gauderio (assembly GCF_052324685.1). Lineage (NCBI taxonomy): Eukaryota > Metazoa > Chordata > Actinopteri > Gymnotiformes > Hypopomidae > Brachyhypopomus > Brachyhypopomus gauderio. The sequence goes on along the minus strand of NC_135222.1, from coordinate 19,603,924 downwards.
ATCTTTTCACAGTTGTACATAATGCTTTTATTATATTTATTATAGTATGCTAATTATATGAGAGGGAATACAGCACTGAACATGCTATATTAAAGTTGCTTGAAGAACATTCTTCTGTGAATAGTGCATTAACAGAATCTTTCCTAACAACTAATAGCATTTGATAAAAAATTAATAAATTCTTTAAAACATGTTTAGGCCTATATTTCGAACAGGGACGTTGTTATAACAAAAATAAACAATCATAGTAAACAATTGTCTCAATTAGTTCTCTTTCAAATACTCAGTGAGTTATCTGTCAAAAACTTATGCAATACCACTCGCAGCCAGCAGCGAAGAAATCTGTTAGTCGTGAGTTAACTGCCCCTAACCACCTAACAATGTTTCAACTGTCAGAGTGACGAACTATGTGCCTTTATGTTCCTCTCTGACATGGAATGTTGCTGTCAACACACACACACACACACACACACACACACACACACACACACACACACACACACACACACATACACACATCGAGAGAGAGAGAGAGAGAGAGAGAGAGAGAGAGAGAGAGAGAGAGTTGCTCTGGGAAAGTTTGTTTGCAATTAACAACAAACGTAGTACTAAATACATAAACCTTAGACACAGTGCATTGACAAGCCTTCGTCTTATTGGTTTTGTTAATAAAATCGATTATTTGAATGGACCGTGATCTTTTACGGACTCCTATTTCATCTCGCCACGTAGATCACGTGACTGGTGTCTGTCCCCCGGTCGTGCTCGCTGGCGCGCCTGCGTGAAGTGGGAGGGGCACACCGCACAAACTCAACACACTCTCGGCTCAGCCAAGTGACTAAAGTCGGAGACGCACCAACGCGAGGAGCCTTTTTTATCAATGATTAAGAACACTTCTCTCGTTTACTGCTGTTTTCCTGCTCGGTTTTTTCTTCGCCGAATAAAGAACGAGTGTTCCCTCCAGCGCAGAGAGGCACTGAGATGCCCTCTGATTTAATTTCGCTCTTCAGCACGGAGATCGACATCAGCTCCCCCAAGTGTGTTTACTCCAAAGGTAACTTTGTGCTCACTTTCAGCTGCACTCCGACACGGTAACACACGTTTAAGGGGTTATTAGTGCGCGTTTGTGGACTCGTGTCTCTGTTGTTGAGCTAGTTTGGCTGTTATGACATATTAATGAAGACACTAGTTAGCTAGATATATTTATTGTACATGAGAAATGGGGCAGGTAGACACCGGGCCGGTCGTTAGTGGGTATGAAGGGGGTATTTACGGTGAGAGTAACCGCTGTCATTCTTCGGTAGGTCGCTCCTACTTTATGCATCGCGTGGCTCGATTTGTTTGAGAACGGGGGGAGGAAGGGGAGGGGCGCAGAGAGGGGAGGGGGGCGGGATCGGGTAGAGGGGCGGGGTCGGGGGATTGGTTGTAGTTAGTCAACAAAACCAGCTATTTTCCCCCCTCTGGCCTCCGCGGGTTTCCTTGCTTGACAGGCCCAACAGCTTTCTGTAACTTTCTGTAACATGTTACAGCATTTTTTAGCGGCAGTGTACACGGGTTTAAGTGTACACGGGGTTAAGTGTACACGGGGTTAGTGTACGGGGTTAGTGTACCCCAGTTCCGTGTGTGTTGAAGGGCGAGCAAGAGCCACAGATAGATAGATGTCGACGCCAAATCCCTTCGGTGCTGGAGACGTTGCGCAGCTTTTTACATAATGGACCGGCTGGCTGCTGCCTGTCCAGCGGGGCGAACCTTTAGGTCAACCAGACAGTAATGTCCTGTGATATGGAAGTTCATACAATCTACAAAACCCTCTGCTGAAGTAGAGGAGGGTAGTGAAAGTTCCTTCCCTGTTTTAACGCATATTCATGTAAACTCGATGTACGTTGTCGTGGCTTAAAATGATATACACTAATATGAATTATATGTAGTTTCACCGATCCTGGGAGAAGATAGTGTGGTGAGACCTCGGTGCTCATAAATTCATGAAATACTTTAAATTCATGAAATATTGGGCACAATTTTGGCAATGTGAAAGTCATATTTAAACCTTGTCATCGAAATATTCTTAAATGCATGGACACTCTGAGCTAAATAGTGCCATTTATTTCAGTCATTCTGCAACAGTTGTCATAATTCTGGATTTTCTTTACCCAATGTAACCATGCAATACCTCCTAAAATCCATTTAGGAAAGTTCTTTATGCAATTTCAATTTCCTGTATATTAGTTGTTCTTTAACCAGCTTATAAAGACTTTATGGATGGAGGTCTACTGTAAGTTTTAGGGCAAGACTAGAACTTTACAATTAGTTCTTGTGTTTTTATAAAATGTTCAGCATTGGGTTTCAGACTTCTCTCGTTTACTTTTTAACTGTATCTGGGTGGGATAGAATCGTGGGTCAGTGTGATGTAGCATTGCAGTACTCAGATTACATAAGAAATAATCTTGTTGGTAATCCTAGTTCAGCTAGCTGGCTGGCCTCTGTTATCGCTGATGTTATTACTGGGTATTTCAAGCATAGCTTAGACTAAGCCTGACATTAAGCCGAATGGTACCCATATTCAGTTTCCATCTACCTTCTGTACATCTGCTTTATGTGTTGAAGCAGTTGTAGGTCTCGCAGGTTGAGGTGGGGCTCTCTTCCTCGCGTCCTATTGGCTACTTGAGCAGTGGTCTGTGAATATGCCTTTCTATGCAGAGTTTGCCATCCATTACCTGCCGCAGTGGTCCAAGGAATGAACAAACAAACGCCCGCTCTGTTTCCCCAGCAAGCTTCATCGCGGGATAAATGTCCGTATTTTGGAGGTTGGTGGCCAGGAGGCCAGAACGAGCCCCTCACTGGGGGTAACAAACTGCTTGTTGTTTGCCACTTCGTCAAAAAACGAAGTAAAGCAAAATGTCGTGAAAACTGACTGGACCTCTAAGGTTAATTTCACCTCTTCCTGATTCTATGAATCCTGTTGTTTATAGATGGGGTCCTGGGCAGTATTGGTCAGAATCATTTCACCATTGGGCCCTTCAAATACGGTGTAGATGTTTTCCTTGCTTTCTGGCCTGAATAGTTTAACCTGTTCCTCAGATCAAGGCAGAAATGTATTATACCTTGGACTGTTTTTGAAGTGTCAGATAAAGGTGAATTTTTGGCTTGTTTTGGAAATGTTATGGATCTGAAACTTGATCCACTGTAATTAAAGTATATTATTATAAGCAGGTGAGGAGTTTTTCAGGTACAATCCATTTGCTGTTGGAGGAAGTCTTCTTGGCTAGCCTAATGAGGTGGCATCAATTTATATAGCCATAAATGCTGGATAAACAATGCTCAGAGGAGCATTAATGTAATCTGCATTGCTTGGGCATCATTACAACATCTTTATTTTACAGGTCTTGGTTGTGTCATTCAGTGATGCAATTGAGAATTAGTTTGGATAGAATTTGAAAATATGGTAATGTGATGTAGTCCAGGTCACATAGCACATAACGGGACACGGCCTTGGACATCCTGCGCGTCTTGTTCAGATACTTTGTTCAGGACTTGGCCTTGGCACCTTTGATGTCTTTCACTGTAGAGGTGCTGCAATATGATTAGAATATGCATAACATTTCTTATATTGAGGCTTAAGGCAAACTTATTGGTCTACTTAATTACGTATAAGCCTATATGTATTTAACTGAACACTACAGGGCAAGTGAAACAAACTGCACCATATGAGAGTTAAGAAGCTAAACTGACCCTTATAAATTAGGTATGCTAAGTCCTGCACTGAGATTAGTTCTCAAAATCTGTATTGTTTTGTAAAAGGGAATCTAGGCACTAATCCCTTCTCCCTAACCTAAAATCCTGCATCATTCCAATATGTTTCTTTATACTGCTCTGACTTTTGTACCAGCTGTTTTGAGCGTCGCACTGAAGCCTGGAAATGAAGCAGCTTCAAATGAACACAATCTGACTTGGTTTCATCTCAGCTGAGCCTCTGTGGGTGTTGCCATGGTGCCATATACTGCCTGAAACTGGCAGGCTCGCTCGTGCCAATTTAGGGGATAGAGTGTGTGCAGGTCTTCAGGCATTATTTAGTGTTGTGTAACTTTTAAGTCTTGTAGTCTGACTACAGGTGTATGTCTCTCAGTGGAGTTTGGCCTTGAAGTTGGAATAAACATGGTTAGATGGTAGTGAGTAGAACTGAATTATGCTGTCAGCATTAAACAAAAGCCACTACATTTGTTGAAAAATTTTTGTGTCTGACCATTTACATAATCGTAATCCAGCAAATGTTGCAAAAGCCCTGAGAATCTCCTTCTGGACGTGGGCATAGACAGTCTGGGCACCTAAAGGAAGCCTCTGTCCAGAAAAGCTCGCTGTCCAAAATGTGCTTCAAAGAAGCCTGGGCTCCCCCTAAGGCAAAGTTGGAGCTGCTCATGTTAATTGGCTATATGCTGCTTTCCTCCATACTCCACTGTTCCAGACACAGCTGAGCTCCAGTGTCTCTCATTTTCCCAGGCAAGGGTTCAGCGTGCAGGTCTCCGAGGGCAGGGGAGCGCTAACGATGCCCGAGTGTCGTGTGACGGCCAGTGGAAACAGCAACGATGCGAGCATATGGTTGTGCGTTCCCAGAAGGATGGCAAAATGCCCTGGAAACGAGGCATGTGTGTGTATTTTTAGTGGAACTTAGCTTGGCGTGTGTGTGACAGAGAAATGCATTACTTTAAAAGCACATTGTGCAGACTAAGTGATGGCACTGCAATACGGCATTGATTTCTTATTTTGGACGCCCAGCTTTATTTATTCCGATATCATCTGTGGTTGGTTAATTCAGTAGTCCTGTCGAATAATGCTGTTCAGCATTAATGAAAGATTACACGTGCCCCATTGAAAGACCTGTTTCTTCTTGTAAAAGTTTGAAAGCCACCTTTGACCCAATTTCTCAAACTACATCCTCATTTTAAATGTCATCCCAAGACAAATAAACCGTTCACAGAAAAAGGATTCTCTTTTTCTGTCAACACTCTTAGCCTTTTGAAGATTGTAGTGTATGATCCCACAGGAACCCTACAAGACGAGTGAAATATGCTAGGGGAAGACACTTCTGATTTAGTGAATTTCAGTTAAACTTGAGTTAACCTAGCTGGATTTTTAGGTAATTTTCTGATCAAAACATACAGCTCTTGAATTTTTGAATAATTTTACTTAGGTAGTCTATATAATTAAGCATAATGAAGGTTTTTGGAGCTTACTGTAATGGGACAAGACTGGCTAAGACAGCATGCAGCAGACACAAGCAGCCTCAAGCAGGAATAAGAGTCAAGTTATGACTAGCATTTATTTGTAGACAAGATCAAGTGAAAATCAACTTGAAAATCAGCATGAGACTTTTGAACTTTGCTGAAGCATTTTTAGTTTAACACTAGGCATTAACATTAGGCTTTTGTTAATGACAGACGAGTAATATTTGCAAGAACACCGCTTTGTTTGGGACACCTCCCTCTGATCTTTCATATGAACCTACAACCACTTGAGCTGTTCCTTTGGTTTAATGGGTCTTTCTTTGACATGGGAGACCCAAAAATCTCAAACAAAAGTAGCTAAGATGTTTACAAATGTTATGCTCATTGCAAATGTTACGCAGAGTGAGTTGGTTTCCCTATAGGGATCATCATTCTTATCGTGTCATTCCTGCTTAGAAGTTGGTAAACAGTGTAAACTGTATGTTGTGACCACTGTACCCCTGTTTCATCTACCCTATCTAGGTTAAGAAATGCGAAATCACTTTGTCTCAGCCTGCAGTGCAGTTGTGTGGGCCTAGCCATTGTGAATTTACATGGTGTGAGCATTGCCTAGCCCAAACAACTTTCACGTTAAAACTCTGGGGTGGTTAATGGTTAATACTAGAGTAGCTGTTACCTCTTGGCATATTTGCTACGCGCTCACGCTCCCAGTGTACTGCATGAGTGGCTAAACCCTCAGCCCCTGGCAACTGTCAGACCAAACCATGCACATCAAGCAGGGGTGGAGAGTAACAAATGATAGTGTTATATTAAAGAAATGAAGCTTAGCCCATTTTAGGATAACCTAGATAGTATTTCTGGCAATGCCGAGCTATTTTAAAAGATCGTTTTCCAGTTTTGTAACATGCTTTCAATACCTGTAATACAGTCTTGTGCTGGTCTTTATTAAGATAAGTGGGACTTGTTCTGGGAGCAGTGAAAAAATGAACTTCAAAGTTCATGTAAACTGATCATCTCTATTAAAGCAAAGCATGTATGAGGAACAATTTTCAAGTTTGGATGTCTTTTATGCACACATATTTGTCATAATTGTCACAGGTCGTCTCTATTAATCCCCTCTGGCATAGCCTGAAAGAAGTGTGAGATTTGTAACGAAACTGTTGCTGCCTGTTTTATATTCCCATGTTTATTTTCAAAAATGTTTACCTAATTCAATCATTCCTGGCACATGAGCGTGTTTGTGGATTTGTGGATGCCTGGCTTTGACCTGCAGTGGCGTTGTTCTTTGTAGTAACACTACAATAGTGTTATAACATGGAAGAGGTGAGGAGTATTTCACTAGTGATGCAGCTGGATCATCGCTGTCAGACTCCCGCTTTAAATAATTTTTGCTAAACTTATTACCTATACGAGCCTAGACCTGAAGTCCTACATATTTAGGACTCTACAGTTTTGACATGTTAATATCACCAAGGCTCTCACAAACATAGTGAAAATAGATGACATTGGTACCACAACAGTTAATCATAATTTTACTGCTGCGTTCATCAGTACATTTTCCAGATGAGACTTATGACTGCTCACAGAATTAACTTCACTTGTTCCAAGTAAAGGAGAGAAATGAGTTGATCTCTTTCCATAGTGTGATGGAACACTGCATTTGCCAATAGAGTTTATTTTCCATTACAGTAAACACTGCTCATCCTTTATGGTGTCTTTCTTTTTATAACTGACCTTTAAGAGGGCCAGTCAAGGAAAACCCATTGTGCTCAGTCCATTATTACTGTAAGCATTCTTATCCTTTTGCTATTTTTGCTGCAGACTCTTAAAGCCTGGTTACAGTTATTGTTGCCATTATGACTGTTGCGCTAAGATTTTTTTCTTTTTCGTAGTTACAGGTGTTCTTCAGTGGAAGGGTGAAGGAAAGTGATGTAGGGTTGACACTCTTATGCCATGTGTCGGCTTCAGAAAGGCCCGATTTGTTACGGTGTTGTGTGAAAAGCCGGTCTCTGATATGTCGCCTCTCCTGCCCCGGAGGGAGCCGTCTGTGCCGAGACCCAGTTGTTAAATATTTAGGGATTTAATCAGAGCATCCAGCAGTTTGATCTGTGTTGGCTGTTGAAGAGCGCTCGGGTTACCGGTGTCAGCTTTCTGATTGAGCTGCAGCGTCTTCTGACAAGCCTACCTTCCAGCGTGTGGCTTTCTGATCCAGCTCACTGGTTCTGCCATGTTCAGTGTGCTGGTGCTTAGAAAGAGATTCTCAAGCAGCCATCTTGACCCCATAACACAGAGTTTAAAGCTCCAATCAACTTGGTATCACATGGTTAAATAAATCATATCAATACTAAATATATGCATTGGAATACGCATTTCGTTATATTCACGAAATATATACATAGTAATACAATTTAATAGTAAGAGCGTTGCCTATTTCAGATGCAGAACTGTTAGGTGTGCAAGATCGTGTGATGATTAACTGTTGCGTTTCCTTGGAAACATAAACAACCTGGCAATGGTGGCGGTGGTGAGTGAGACAGCCGGACCAGTGTGGTTTAGCAGTACGTTTGAGCCCTCTGAATATGAACGTCTACGGTGCAGCAAAGTAAAACACTACAAAACTTGTACAAGACCAGAATGCTAGCTGGTTTAACTACAATGTGAGGTTTGTTCAGTCATAATGAGAATTAGGTGCAGGAAAGCAGTCATTTTGTGAGAGGCTGCTTTCAGATGGGAGAGTGAAGTCATATAGTGAATCTGTGTAAAGCAGTGTACATGATGTCCGTGATGAATGTATATGTACTTTTGAACTGATGCAGTTGCAGTTTTGTGAATTGCAAAGCAAATTGTCACTCACATTTTTAGACCGCTATCTCATTAAAAGTGACACGTGATGAGTGCAGGTGCTTCTGGTAGTTAGACTGAGCAGACTCCCTGGAATACGTGAGCTAACCAAATACAGAGGGTAGCTGATGTAAACATTTGGCTCTGATTGGTGCTTTGGCAGACTTGACATCACAGTCACCAAAGTTAGCCCAGCCCAACTCAAATCCAACAGAACCAAACTAAAAAATGTCTCGGCAGAAAAAAAACATCATTATTCTTTGTCTACCGCTTTATCATTAATTACTCACCATTATTACATATTATGGTTAGAAGATAATCATCAAAACGAGTAGATGGGAACTTATTTATTTCAGCGGCTCACAGCGGTGACCCTTTGACTACCTCTGTAATAATGCCTTGGAATCCCAAAGCAAAAAAAAAAAAAAAAAAGAAGACTGTCTGTGCAATGTTAATTTCCTGTTACCATTTCTGCACTATGAGTCACCTGTGATTGTGGTGATGGTGGGCAGCCTGTCCCCAACTAGGAGGGTTGAGTGCAAATGTGAGCTGCATTCTTGTTGAATTAAGGACTTTGTATGGGTTCCCCAGGACCTGCTCTTTGGCAGTAATATCTTATTCACATAGAACTGCAGCATCCTCACTGAGACGTGATACCCAGTGACTATGCTCAGGTTGCCACGCAGTGCACCTCTGTGGACTCACCAGAAATTGTAATAAAACTTTAATGCAGTTGTTAACGTCTTAGTAAATTAGCAGAGCTGTCCAAAAGTTTGGTTTCTGAGAGACATATTTAATAGTTGGTCTAAACCTTATTTTAGCTATTCAGAGTGATTTATCTGTTATTATGTAAGAGCTGGGTCACTTAGCATAGAGACATCATCTGTGTAGAGTGGTAATCTAAGAGTTAGTGTTCGAGTGTTAATCTAAGGAGACAGAGTGTTAATATAAGGAGTTAGGGGGTTTGGAAGGCTAGTCACTCACCTGTGAATTAACTCCATTGACGTCTTCCTAAACTAGTGCTGGTGCATCAGTTTTGTCTCTTGAAAAGCGTACTGAGTGACGCTTCAGTAAACCTGCCAAATGATTGGATGGGCAGGACTGTGATGTTTTTGATTGGATGGGCAGGACTGTGATGTTTTTGATTGGATGGGCAGGACTGTGGTGTTTTTGATTGAATGGGTAGGACTGTGCTGTTTTTCATGAAACATGGACTTTATTAATCAGCCAGTGGGCTATGTTTAGTACTGACCTCATTGTTAAGTGCTGCTTTTGGGCAGGGCTCTTAATAACAAATACATTACCCATGCGCATCTCTAATTAATCAGCAGATGTTCCCAAGCCCTAATTAGATTACCTGTTGAGTCCACTTATGTGATTAATGTACTCAAGGTGCCACCTCAGTTGACAGAGGGGCTGACGACAAAGTGGCCGACAGTCATCAACACAGTTCTGTTTTCTGACTTTCACAATAATTAGGCAATTTTTTAGGAGCAAGCTTCGGCACACCAAAATGAAAATCTTTATGGTGTTGTTCTGAAATGATGAAACTTGAACTCATAATAATAATTTGTGCAGATGTATTTCATCATATAAGTTGCTGTTACATTTTCATTTTGACTAGCATGTATTTGATTGCTTGATTTCCACATTCCAGTGTCTGACTCGCAAAGCGTCATCCAAAAGCCCCATAATCCTGTGAGGTCAAGACCTGTAGTCCTGTGACCCCAGCAACTGTTTTCAAAACAACTCACTCTGAAGTTATAGACGGATGACTTCATTTGTGTCAGCGTGTGGACTAAAGGTGATGTTTAGTCATAATTTTCCTTCACTGATGGGCAAATGTCAAAGCTTTTTTTTATGTGTTCTACAAACACATCTAACACATGTTTTGGCTCATCAGATATTCACCTAGGGGAGAGATTCACTTTTATTTTTACCCTGATATTTTGAGTTCCTTGTGCACACGCAACAAACCACCACTGGGCCACCTTGATGATGTCACATTTTGAAGGCCTGCTTGGCCACAGTGGGTCTCTCTCATCTGACTTTCATTGCTGATGGGTATTTAAAACATGGCTGATTACACTGTCCGCCAAATGTGTATTTGTGACCTCATGCCTGTGAATGAGTGACTGTACAGTGGTCCTGTGATCTGTGAATCATCAAGTCTGTTTTTTTTTTTTTGTTGCATGTGTGAGCTTCTATACAAAGAAGCTCACACATGCAACAAAAAAAAAACAGACTTGATGATTCTGTATCTGTGTGTGTAGAAGTGTAAGTGTTTGCAAGAGAGTGTATGTGTGTGTGTGTGTGTGTTTGTTCAGTGGTGGGACTTGTAAATAGCTGGAATTCCACAGCGCTCTGAGGTCCCACTTTCATCTGAGCCCACTGTCTGTCCCTCTCCATGCTCCTCCTCTGTCTGAGTCTCCTACTAAACACGGAGGACATGAATGCAGCTCAGGACACACACACACACTGTCCACGTGCACGAGCCTGTACACATTCGTACAATAGTCAGAAACATTCTGATTGGTTTGAAAGATTTACATACTTGCATGGAACTCTGGTTGATGGAGTCTTTCGGAGTACCTTGGAGTTCACATCTTGGAGGACCGGTCTGGGTCCTGCCATACCACCTCCATGGCAAAGACATGACAGCAAAGAAGGCATGACGGGCATGTAGGCATAAGAGACTTCAGACTGCCCTCCAAGGTGTTGCAGAACCTCCACACCTGCATCATTGAGAGCATCTTCACGGGGAGCATAACAGCCTGTCTCGGGACGGAACCTTCTGACCTGCAGTCCATCTCATCGCAGTGCTGCCAGACCTGGGCCAGGAAGGTTGTGCAGGAACCCAGCCATCCCAACAATGGACTCTTCTCTCTCTTGAGGTCTGGGAAGAGCTTTCACTCCCCTGAAGGCCAACACAGAGGGAGGAGCTTCATCTCCAAGGACACTCCAACTCTAAACCAGGACAGCTGATGTGATGCGATCAGCTGACCAGAAGGTCTCAGGTCTCAGTGGACAAGCATTGCATGCAGGGATGCGGCCTGTGTTCTGATCTCTGATGTCATGACTTTCGCTTCCTGGATCCCAGGGGTGTTTTACGTCGTTTCCTTGCCTTCCACAAGGAAGTTGTTGCTGGAAATCCACTACTCATGTCAGTAATGTGTGGAATAGATTACACATAATAGCAAACGAAGAATGGCGTAAACGTACTCTCCGCTGCCACCCAGCTCTTGTTGGCCTGTTGGACAAAAGCTCTCCGCTTCCTTTACGTAGTGCAGTGTTGTCGGTTCATTGTTTATTTAGTGGACAGTGACACTAGGGTATCCCACCAGTGCCTGCTGACATGGAGTCCCTCCTGAGACAGCTTAAAAAAAAACAACACAAACCCTTTTCTGTCTTCTGTGTGAAGAGGCTTTCTGCTTCCCGAGTAGCTCCTGTGAAATACGTTTCCAGTTACCTCTATATTGAGAAATTTGCAGTTGTAGTTTTATAACATGCAGGTAAGACAAAACATCTGTGATTTCCTTATATGTTCTATTACTTGGAGAATGTAAGGTTTAATTAACTCTATTTATTTCAACAGTGTTAATGTACTAGTAATATATTATTAATATCAATAATATTAATTTATATGACTCATTGCACTTATTTCAAAAGTTAAAAATCACATTACATGAATTATCTCCCCTCATGCAGTCTGATCTTGAACGGGTTTTTTTTCTGTGTGCGCACACACGTTTTGCATGTTGTTTTTATTGCAAAGTATATACGGCACACCCTATTCTGGAATCTACGAAATTGCACATCTTTGATTTTGAAAGAATTTGTTCTATGTCTAATCACCCTCAGGATCTATTAACTAATATCGCTGCTGGACTTATATTTAAATTTATTTAAATTAGGTGTCCACAGTCATAAGCTGACTGTGTACCTGGGCAGCGTGTGGCATGATGGCTGCATCTGTCTTTGATGGTGTCACCCGAGTCGACAATGTACCACAGTTGTAATACGTCATTGTTGACTCCCTCAAGACTGCTGGCACTATGGTGTGATCATGTGACCACACATCCTTGAATAGGCAATTAAAGGTCACTGTGTGTGTATAGAGGTGCACCGTGAGTCTACCTTGTCCTGGTTTAGGGCATTTAGGACATAGTTATTTTATCAGAACTATGGGGGTAGTGTTTTGAAGGAGGGACAAGGTATTCACTAGTCTCTGAGAACAATGGGACACTGAAGACAACGGCCTTATTAATAACGGGAAAATACCGTTAGCTCTTAAGTATTCTGCATTTCCAGCTGAAACTGGAATATTTCTCATCTTTTAAACAGTTGACATTGCAAGGGGATGCTGTACTGATTCACATCTGAAAGACACTATGAATCTAGACAGTCTTTTAAGCTAAATGTGTTATTTTAACTGCAGCTAATCAAGGTGTTGGCGGCCCTTGCTTGGTTTGGCTTAACTCTTACTGTGGTTTAGCAGTAAATGCCATTAATGCAACTTCACAAAAGCCACCCAATCAGAGTTAACGCTGAACTTGAAATGCCTCATGCTGGAAGACATTGATTTCTCAGAGGTGAGTGAAGAATGGCCAAACCCGTCCCATTGGCTGAAGCCCAGCTGCTCCTGGGTATATGCCCACATCTCTAAAGAATCACTCTAAGAAAGTAAACCAACAGCTAAAACGTATTTTTACCTCCTTTAATTTGTTTAATCGATTTAGAAATTTGAGGAGTTTCAGTTCATGCAGTGAAGAAATCTGTTACACATTCCAGCTCTTAAAGTACAAATATTTATAGGCTAAATATTTGTACCGAGTCCACACAGGAAGAGTCTTGGTTTATTATCATTTTTTTGAGGATCAAAATATGGGACATCAGTTTCAACAATATTCCCCACCCAATTTTCTTCTTGGACCATAAGAACATCATAGCAGTGCCTCTAGCTCTTTTCCACTTAGTTAAATTTTGCTCTAATATCGACGAGGAGTAAAGCAACATACAATTTCAATGCGCTACGTATTAGGACTGACAAAAACGCTCTTCTCGCTGGCACTGTGTGTCTGGCTACAGGGGAAAGAAACCAGAGCTGAAGACTGAATGTGTGGTCGCTGACAGGGTTTGGGATGGCAGCGAGCGCTGTTGTTCTACGGGCCTTGTAAGGGGCTCTGCTTTTGAAAACTTCTTTCAGCCTGTTGGTGAAAGCCTAGCAGGCTAACAGATGCCTACTGCCCTTTCTTCTGTGTTGCTATGGTGTCTTCGGCTGCGCTTTCGCAGACGCAGCCCTAAACGTTTGGGCGGCAGCGCCATAAACGAGCGTTCCCTTCAGTCTCCACCGCTGTGTGAGCAGCGATCCCTTTCGCCCCACTAAACCCTTAAAGCCGCTGCCTGCATCGTTCCTGCTGTTTTTTCCACCCCCTTGTCTTGTCCAATATTGCGATTTATAAATCCTCAGTTGTCAGCCAGCGTTGCTGTACCGGTTTGTGTCACATAGGGGCCGTGGTTTGGACTGGTGATAGTGTTCGACTGGGTTCTGTTTGTGACAGCCTTTTATTTATCAACGGCACAAACCTCTCATGCAAGTTACCAAAGCCATAGGGGTCCACTAACATATGTAAAAAAAAAAAAAAACAATGAATGAGGTCGTGGGGTCAATGAAGCAAGGGGTTGACAGGACCTCGGGCACAAAATTGTACCACACCCCAGGTGCCAGGTTTAGTAAGAGGAAGCAGAAAGATGAAAATGACCTGTCACATGGTGACTGTGTTTTGGTAAACATCACCACCAATATCACCACCAACAACACCACCACCACCACCTTGCTACGCTTCAGGTAGTAATGCACTCTCTGTGAGGTTTTTTAAATCTGTACTCGTTATCTGGAATAGAAAAGAGGGATTTTCTGCTGCAGGGATGTTTGGGGGGTGGGATCTATGCTGGATTAATATTTTCACTGACCACGGGTGCATGAACCTGGTCAACACTGGGCAAAGAAAGAAATTTTAATTTGAAGCCATGTTTTGTAAAACCAATGAAATCTCCCTCTCTGCTTCAAGAATGACGTTTTGTTTTTATCCTGCTCGGTGCGAGACAGTCCTGCGACATGAACAGCAGCCGCTGTGTCTTGTTTGTGTTTGAGGAAAGTATGAAGCGAAATACGATTTTTGTTTTTCCGTCTCGCCTTAAAATGGGTGGGAACACTTAGAAACAGGCCAGGTACTGATCCAGTGTAGCCACAGCTGGAAAGCTGAGTGCATATTTTCTGTGTGTGTGGTTGGCAGCGTGGTTGCTGGACGGGTCCGGAGTTCTTTGCACGTTTTCTTGCATGTGCAGCTCAGACTGGGAAGTGAAGAGGTGAATAGGATTCTCCAATGGGATTTTTTTCCACTTGCCAAATATCTTTTTCGTTCAACTAGTTATTAAGGGCAAAGTATGTCTGCTAGACACAGCCTGATTGTAAGGAACAGGAATGGCAGAAAAGCATTTGGAATTCATACTACGGCAGAATTTATCACATAATAATCACATTATTAAATGAATAGGACTGTAAACTCGTAGCACCTTGACATAGTTGCTCTCCCATTTAAAGTCAGTCTGCAGAGGCATGGCTGACATAGAAACAACATGGAAGGCTTGTAATAGTTTCCTGAGCGCTCGAAATAAACAGGTCAGGTATATATATATGCATATATTACAGTAGACCGTACTGTTTCTGATGGTCTTTCCCTGTTAGATGAGGAATTCTAGGTATTTTCCTTTCCTTTAAGCGTTGGTGGCAGTGAAGGTGTGATGACTCATTCCTGTGTTGTTTTGGTTTGAGAAACAGTGCAACATGCAGATGATCCCTGGCCCAATCACAGTCAGGGTGAGGTTCTCATGCAGATGATCCCTGGCCCAATCACAGTCAGGGTGAGGTTCTCATGCAGATGATCCCTGGCCCAATCACAGTCAGGGTGAGGTGAACATACTGGTCTCTTACATCCTTGGTGATGGAAGCAGGTTTTCCAAGATACAATATTTCCAGACATATCACATCTGAAGAGTATAACAGTGTACATCAAGTGTGAATATTTTGTTCATAGCAATCAGCTCTATCATTAAATATTATTTAAAACATTTTTTCTTTTTAATTAGCTTCTTACAATTGGCACAGAATAACCCAGATGAGACATTCAGCACTCTGTAAAGATGATGCTAGCTCACCTCACTGGAGTGCATTTGTGTATATCTGATATTGCATTACTGAAAGCAAATTAGATTTTGGTAGCAAATAAGATTTTTTTGGTCACCTGAAAGCCACAGGAGCAGCATCATAACATCTGGGAACAGGAGTACGTATTTTTATGGGATCCTGCTGTGAGTAATTGCAGCTGGCAGCTGGTGGTCTGGGGACTGCAGCCTGTCGGCCATGAAGCTGTTCTCATGTATTTTCAGGATGTTCATGTCTCCTGTGTGGGTCCTGCTCACCCAGATGGGCACATGAACAGAAAGCACAGTTCAAACGGTGCTGACCCTTAACCTGCTGACCGTTAACACCATATGAAAGGTGGTTTTGTTTCTCAAATATATGACACAACAATGATCAGACTGAAATAATCAGACTGAAATACCTTGTTGAAGCTTAATGGAGGTGCATTAGCAAATTTGTTTTCTTAGGCAGTAGGACCAGTTCTTCAACTATAACAGACAAACTAACAGCCACATGTGGGACTTCAGAAGAAATAAACAAACAACAACAACAAAAAACCCTGAACACAAACCAACAATCAAAAGCCCACATTGTTGGCAATCCAAGAACTATGATCATCGGCCAAGGGGAATCGGGTTGATTAATTGAGCTTTCCAGGTAGCTGTTCCTGCCACAAACCCACTGAAACCACTAATTGGCTTTGCTTATATATTAAGAAGAGGAACTCATTAGTGTAGTCAGGTGTGGCTGTGTAAACACCAGACATACCTGTCCCATTCATTGCATGCACTTTCTCTAGTCAGGCACAGATCTGTGGTCTGGATAAATATGCTAATGCACTTCACAATACTGGCATGAGTGACATCAAGTGCTTCATGTAAACTTTACATCTTTACATCAAGGATTTCAAGCTTTATGTGTCTGAATATCCTCAAGCTCTCATGCAGTTGACGTTTTGAGCCCGTGTGCTCATCATTCTATGGCCTGTATCAGTCCAGGTCACATTGCCACTTCTACAACTACCACATGTGCACTTGTGTAGTCTGCTTCCACAGTGGAGATGGGGCTTCATATCACCACCTTCTGAAATGTGTCAAACTGACGATCACGCCAAAGTGTTGGTGTGATCGCCGAGAACGTTCTACCAATTTCCATTAGAAACAAAATGAAAACAGTGAACAGTGTGAATGATGTATCTCTCAATTAACAGCGCACATTTGCTGTTATTTGCATATTATTATTATTATTATTATTATTGTATTTATTGCTTGTTGCCTTTCTAGGCAGGACCATGCCAGTGCAGCATGTGCTACGTCTTGGGCACAGTGAGCGTTTGGAAGATTACATCTCAGGCATGGCTGATTGAAACTGACTGATGCAATATCCTGATAACTATCAGTGGAGTAGCTAGGTATACTGATCTAATTGTTGTGCTTCTAACGAGGACGCCCTGAAATGAGCAGCGTCACTGGCTAGATTCATGGCTTTTCTCGTGACACTAAGTGCGTAAAGCCGTCCTTTAAAATGGCAGCGTGGTGCTCAGGAGAACTCCCCCCGTCAGCAGCCTACACTTTAGAGCAGCATGCTCATTGGCATGCTAAACATGGCATGAGGGCATTGTGCTCTTGCCTGCTCAGAATAGTCTGCTGCCATCTCGGAGCAGGACACCACGCCTGCTGCCATCTCGGAGCAGGATACCATTTCTGCTGCCATCTCGGAGCAGGACACCACGCCTGCTGCCATCACAGAGCAGGGCTACAGGCTTGCAGTCTCAGTCTTCTGATTCTTTAAATATCAGTGCTCATTACTGCTTGCAAGGGATGTCTGTTTCCTGTTTGAACACGTGCTTTGGCACTGCACTGTGTCAGAGTTAACACTGTGTCTTAAATGGGTGTTCAGGGTTGACAAAACAGGCATGTCAGACTTGGACTCTTGAAATCAGGCAGTACTTGTTAATTCAGCAACTTGTAAAATTAGTCCTTCAGTTAGTGATGAAATGTTTTTATTGAAAAAGCAATACCTTAGAAAACTTTTGTAAAACTGTTTCTGTGTGTCAGAGCTATGTGTGAACAACTGCTATGCTTAAGAATCAAGCTCCAGAAGCCTCAGGGGAAAAAAATATTAGCTGATGCAGAACACTATATGATATTTTTAATTGGGGATGTTGATGTGTATTACCTGACTAAGTAATCTGTCTAGTAAAAACAATATAATGCACTTTCTGGTGACATGCAATTTCACATGACACAGTGAAATCACCATTGCCGGACAACCTGGTAACCGTCTTCTCTGGTTTCTCTTTCAGAATCAGTGTATGATCTTCTCCCCAGAGAGCTGCGTTTGCCACCCTATGCTGAGCAGAACAGTGCAGCGATGAGTCAGAAAAGTGGCGGAGAGACCGGGTCTTCTCCCCCAACGGCGCTTGCTTCAGGTAAAGCTCCAATCAGTTTCATGCCCCGCTTTCTCCACCTCGCCGGTGTTGTTCCAAAAATATTGGTGAGCAGTGCTGCCCCGGTGGCCTTTCGGGCTGGCCGTGAACATCAGGGCTTGGCTACAGAACATGTCGCCACGGTTCCCGTTTAATCATCAGGTGCCGGTTGCTCTCCCTTGACCTTGCCCCATGCGGTCGGTGCGGAACATCTCACCACATGCTTAATGTCAGCTTCAGCGGGCCCTCGAGAGGCGCGCAAACCGTTTAATGTTTATGTTGGTATTACTTGCTTCCAGAGTTATTTCTCCTGAGGTAACTGATAAACACGTTTTGTTTAGGTCTGACGCACCAGCTCCAGCTGCTCGGGCTTTTTGAGCTCTGAGAACAAGTAGAACATGACTGGAGGCTGTTTTTGTTTTTAAATATGGCTCAAAATGTTTGAAAACATTAGATCAGAAATAATCCAGGTCAGCGGTGGCCTAAAAATATAATTAGACATGAGAAAAAAATTATTTTCATCAAAAAACAGGAGCAATAAGAGAGTTAACCTTATTTCTCAAAATAATCCTTTCTTACACCTTGAGATATTTGTTGCTTTGAAATGTGTGAGGTAATCTAGTCCATAGATGATTCATTTTATTGAAATGCTTCCTCATTCTTCTTCAGACTGGTCTGCAGAAGCATTCAAACATGAGCACTTGGGTTAAGGTTCACTCTAGTTGACTCGTCCTAGGCTAAGATTCACTCTAGTTGATTCACTCTAGGCTAACACTTTTTTGTGTGTTGTTTGGTCTTTCGGGCCGCTCAGCTTTAGGGAGAGTTGCAGTGATCCAACTGTGTGTCTCCTTCGGACATCGCAGTGCCGGGTCAGAGCACACTCACTGCTGCTGTACGATTGCAGTAAATCCAGGATTAGAGCGCGTTTAAGATGGAATTAGCTGACAAAGTGGCCCTGCATCCTTCCTTCTGATTATTATTACAAATGTATTTGTTTTGCAAAATATTTGCAAAAAAAAAAAACAAAAAAACATGGCATTTATATCCACTGCTCGTGGTTCTCTAAGGAAGACCGTACTATGACAGAATGAGCTTACAGTATTGCAAGCACAGCGTTCCTCTCCCCTCCTTTCTGTCTTCTTGTTTTGACAGATTTGGTCACACAGTAGTGGTGAGTGTTGTCTGTCACTGAGTGTTCATTCACTCCCCCGCGGTGCACAGAGCCTACACAATGTGGCCCTGTTCTTTCTGCACAGCCGCTATCTCTGGAGCTGTGGTCCGGGTTGTAACCATGCTACGCTCTCTCAGCAGCACATGTGCTATATGCAGCTGCCCCCCCCCCCCCCCCTCCCGCATGGCCTCTCCCCCTGTGCTAATCCTAGCCCTGTTTGTCATCACATGCTTGTAGCCAGTGTCGGAGCTTGGCATGAACCACCCTGTATCTCTTGTGCCATGTGTAACTCGCCAACTTGACTCTAATCTTGGTCTCTCAGTGAGTTCTATTTGCTCTTTGCATGCTGCCAATCTTAATGGTTAGTTTAATGGGGGGGGGCGGATGAGTGGGATGGTTTTATGTGTGCCTGTGAGGCGACCCCTAGTCAGCACAAGCCATTGAAAGGATTTATTTTACTTTGTCTTGTATTACTGCAAACTCTTTCTATATGTTTCAGTAATTCAGCCTGCTAAGCAATGTTTATGGGAGGTGTGGATAAACTAGGTTCTTGAACTATGGAGTGATTCTTTCCCTCCCCTTACAGTTTGTCCATTTTAAGACTTAAGTGGAAAACATGTCAATATTTGGAGAGGTGGTTTGGTCAGGTGTAGGTCTGGCCAGAGGGGCACGGTGGGGTGTGGGATGCCCCCTAGTGGGCTGAATGGGAGGGTAAGTTAGTCTCTCCCCAACCCCCAAGATCTGCAGAAAAGGAATAGATCAGATTCAATATCAAAGACAAGCTGGACTTTTTTCATTGGTTCTGTAATTGCCAAGTTTGGAACTAAGTCAGTGGTGCACAGCTATAATGCTGTGCATTGTATGTGGAAATGTAAATAAAAAAGCTAATGGCTGATTAGAATCCCTAGCACAACAAGGGAAAATTCAGTGAGCAATCATGAATTTGACTTTTGCCAAACCATTACCAAATTTATTCAAATATTCAGAGATGGCACAAACACACCCATTTAAATCTGGCCTTAAGATGGCCTCAATGGGTTTGTAAGCACACTTGTTGATTTCTTAACTTTTAATATATTACTTTTTCAATATGTCTTGATTGTAATGCAATGTTTAGTATGCAACGTTGCTTATTGGAAAAATAATTTTACAACCATTTATTCTAACACACCAGTCTTTGCAAACTTGAGTGTACAGTCTAAATCCCCAAGTCAAACTGTGCAGACATTGAAGTCAGATGAGTGGATCATAGAAATACAGTTTTTGTACAGTTGTGATTGTGAGGTAATAGTGTTAATAATGCTGAAGGAACAAACTTACATATGCGTTTACAATCATGTAGCCCCCTACCTAGACTGTGATAAATTAAGGAAATATATTGGCCTGGAGTTACAGATTTATGTCATTTATAGATTAATGGCAGGACATACGATAGCAGTGCTTCTTCTTGTCGGACAGTCATCTATGAAATGAATGACTTCCTAAATGAAATTGTTTGTATATTGGAAACGTGCATTTCCTGTGTCTCTAAACTGCATAAATATATGTTGCATTTGTGATCAAAACTATTCTGCTGTAAGCTGACATTAAAAATGTAGATAAATCGTAGGTCAGAATACATGGACAGTGTCATGTGTCGGATTAAGTTTGCTCTGGCTGGACCAGATATATCAGATTTACTACTATGTATCCTTTAGGGCAAAGGTGTTTTGAGACTGGACCAAATCATCCTTGTGGGTATTTAGGATCAGTACGAATTAACGTTTGAAAATGTGTGAAAAATGTTTAAAATAAGTAACATCCAGATATGTGGTAAGCGCAGCCTACACAACATTTATCCTGTCCAGACATTTTTCCATCTCACTTTGAGTCACGAGTTTCTCGTCTCTCAGGTGGAAGTCTGAGTCAAGAGTCGAGTCTCCGGATAACAATCCATGTCGAGTCTGAAGTCACATGAACCAAAAAATAATGAGGTTGCTGGTTGTACAAGCGTGCACGTCAGAAGTGTGACTTGAGTTGCTGACGGTCCCCATCTCTGTCAATGGCAACCCTGGTTTCTTGCCATTTTCAGAAGTGATTTTGTTTTAGTACTGATGATGATGATGAACAATATTAAACAATATTAAAAACTATACCAAACTGTTTGTTCTTTCCTCATCTCGCTTCCGAAAGTATGTTTTGTTGTAACACAAGCACAGCCAACAATTCTGCCACAAAGTTTGCTATTAATGTTTTTCTTTGTTTGTTTGTTTAAAAACAAACAAATAGCATATACCCTCCTGTATAACCGTAGTAACAGTATTTCTATGTTGCAATACTGTTTGAGTACAGTCCTCCTACTCTGTGTTATATCAGGGCATTATCTCCACGTATTTGAGCATGTGGAATGGCTATGCCACACTGGGGGATGAACAGAATCTGGCTAGATTGGAGTGACTGGAATTCATTTACAGACAATGCGTTGCTTTGACATGCATTGTAAGTATGAAAAGTATCAGCAGGTTTGGTTTGTTGCTCATCCACCAGTTTTCTACAAAAGAACTTGCTTGTTTTCATCCATGTCCTCCCATGCTGGTGTGCGGAGCTCTGTCTGATCATTGGTGTTTTTAGGCAGTAGTAGTTTTTAAAAATGTTAATAAAAAAAAAAAAAAAGATGACCATGGATGTAGATGTATGTGTTTTATTCCATGGTTGCCAGATTTGCCAAGGCTGTCCTTACTAACGCAGGATGCCTCAAACCGCCATCAACCCCTGTACCTACAGGAATGCTCTCCAAATGTAATGTCATGTAGAGATTCACCACTGTGTTTACCTCGATCCTCGAATAGGGCCCAAGCTACACTCGAGGGTCATGGCAATTTCGATTTTGAAATCTCATTACTGATGAGTTCCATTTTTATAATTGATTTAAGCCTTTGAAACCAAATCCTTTCTTCTTTTAAAAGTAAATTTTTATGGTCAGCTTTTATTACTCATGCGTTGTCTCATTTTTATTACAGGAATTTCCCCTCTGAAGCAGGGAGTGTCTGCATATAAAAATGGTCTGCAGTTCTCTGCTTCATAGGTCAGAAGCTGGTTTATTATGTTTCTGAGGCTATGCACAGTCCCAACGCAATTGAATCTGACAAAAGAACCCAGCATTTGGAATGCATCATTTGACACATATTTCTAATTTGGCCTTAAAAACGTTTGCAATTAATCTTTATTTGGCTCAAATAGACAAGAATCATTGCATATCAGAAGTACTTAATGTAATACTACATGCTAATAATAATAATAATTATTATTATTAAAGAAGATCAGCTTTGTTATGAAAGCTGCTAATAGGTAAAAAGAGAGTAAAGATTTTCCAATTTCATAATGAAAGCCCAGATTTGCTTTTAGCAATATTTCCTAGCACATGTGATGGTATTTACCTCACACATTGGAGGAAATTGCTCCATACGAATACATTAGACAATATTGTTTTCCTTCTTGCACAATAACAACTAATTTCCTGGAATACACAATCTATCTTCATGACTATATACATCTATATATATATATCTATACATCTATATGCCTATATATGTAGATATATAGATATAGATAGATAGATATGCACACTCACACATATACACTTATAGACATGCTCCCACCATGATGCATAAATTGAAAACAAATTATAATTTGGAATTTGAACCATGAAAAAAAAGAGAAGCAGTCGTACTGAAATTTCGCTGCTTGACTGGGACTGCTAGCCAGTGTAGGTGGAGAAGCCTTTATTTACTGTCTAATTGTACACACTACAGATGCCTCCTCCGTCACCTCTGCTATGACCATGGGAAGTCCCAGCAGTGCTTTTCCCACCTCTTCCAGCTTCACCACCCACCCCTCCGCCGCCGAGCCGTCCCCGGTGCCCGAAAGCAGCGCTCCAGATGAAACAAGCGGCCGGTGGAAATCAGAAATGCTGGCCGTGGAAGGGAGGCCGTTGACCGGTGGTAGTGGGTGTGGCAGAGCATGTGGCGACAAGAGCGTCGGAGGCCCGCTGCAACACCACCACCAGATGGCGCACTCCAAACGGGCCGTCCTCAACATCTCGCCGCCTCCGGAGGACCTGTTTGACGACAGCCAGATGTCGGAATGCCAGGAGGACCTGAGCCTGGACCCAGAGCAGAGCGCCAGCATCTGGACGGAGAACTCGGCCTCCAACTTCAGCCTCGTGAGCTCTAGCTCGTACAACGACAACACGGAGGTCCCCCGTAAGGCACGCAAGCGCACGCCACGTCAGCGGCCCGGACCGAAGCCCGTGGCCGCAGAGGAGGCCAGCATGGACGTCTTCGATGCAGACAGTGCCAAAGGTCCCCACTTTGTGCTCTCACAGCTTGGCCTGGACAACAAGACCTGTTCCAAAGCCAGGTGAGCCATCCCACTGCACTGGTGTCTGGGTTTCACCACACACGTAGACACCTCCTGACCTTCGCCACACACATACACGCCTCTAACCTGAAGCGTCTGTGCTCAGGGTAGGAGTGTCAGGTGACAGATGGTCAGATGACAGTTACAAACATCTTCAAAACATGATGTAAGCTTTCCAACAATGCAGTGTATACAGAGTCTGCATCAGAATTGTGTGCACATTCATATCCAGAGTGACTTGCATGTTAATCAGAATAACAGCACATGTGCTCCCTGGGAATCGAACCCATAACCGTGGTGCTATTAGCACCTTGTGCCATCTGCTCTACTATGTGAGCTAAGGTTTTGTTTGCCTGTTCTGTCAGTTCAAAATATTTCAGTGTAATCACTGGTAAAATATGTGAAAATAATACTATCAACACTACACAATAAGAAACTTTGAATGGTAGCCAAAATCCTCTGTTCTCCTGTGGATAGGTGACAGGATCTAAACTTGGATGGGTCTGGGCTCGGCAATATAAATAATAGTTCTTCACTCTGAATCTCACTCAGCCTCTTCATGACAGTGAGTCACAGGTCTGTGAGCACGTCCGACATATCCAGGCCCTGATGAAAAGGTTACAATTGCTCCTGAAACAAATCGAGGACCATATGGAGTCTTTGCACATGCTCTTAACATTCTGATTGTTCTCCAAAGAGAAAACCTCATGCTAGCACTGTGCCATGGGGCCTCCCCTCTCGTGATGAACACACAAAGTCTTGCCATAGTTTAGAGGCCGCTTGAATGTTTGGTTACAGCCGGCTTGTGGCTGGCCCGTCCTCTGTGGCCCAGCTGGGCCCGGGACCTCATTCTGTGCATACTTTCTGTAGGAAGCCAAGGGCGTTCAGCCTGGTGTGGCTTCTTGTTACTACACTAGTCTCGCTTGTTATTTTCATCTTGTTTCAAGTTGCCAGATATTGAACGGAAGGCCGCAGTATGCGTAACCGGATAGCTATGACCCTGAAGTTTGATGCTCACTAGAACGATGCAACCACTGCTTTCTAGCTCTGAGGGAAACCAGGCATCCAGTCCAAAAGGCGGGATCTTGTCTGGCCAGTACCCGCACAAGAGTGAAGGAAAGGAGTTGAAGATCCTGGTCCAGCCTGAGAGTCAGCACCGAGCCCGGTACCTAACGGAGGGTAGTCGGGGCTCTGTAAAGGACCGCACCCAGCAAGGCTTTCCTACTGTCAAGGTGGGTTAAAAATAGTATTGGCATCCTGTTGTGCATTGTGGGTACTGCTGGGCTCTTTCAGGAATCACCAACAGCAGTTGACTCTGTGTATGTTGTAGCCTAGTTCAGCTTCCTGCTTAAGTAGTCCTCCATTCTTAGCCGGTGGCTGTTTAACCTGTGCTATGAAACATTACGTGGTTACGTACCTGCTGATCCAAGGCCCTTTGCTTCCACTGCATAGTAATGGATTCCTTTAATAAAGTCAAATGCAATTAACGGTTCTGTCGATTCTCTGGTTGGGCGTTCATATTCACCAGCTGTTCCTTTGCCTAATCCTCACAGCTCGAAGGAGTGAATGAACCCGTGGTCCTGCAGGTGTTTGTGGGTAACGATGCAGGCCGCGTGAAGCCTCATGGTTTTTACCAGGCCTGTAGGGTGACTGGCCGAAACACCACGGCCTGCAGAGAAGTGGATATTGAGGGCACGACTGTCATCGAAGTGTCTCTGGACCCCAGCAGTAATATGACCCTCGCGTATGTATTATTTGTGCCCTTGCACTGAAAAATCATTCATATGCAGTTCTAGATTCTACAGTTTCCCTTTATTTTAAATCAGATATTTGGTAATGGTTTGTCAATATCGATTCTGAAAGAGCAGTATTCATTGTTTTTGGGTTTTAACGTTGACCCAAAAATATTCTAGCCAAATGCATCAGATTTGATGCTGAACTGACAGATGATGACTATGGTGAGGAAGATGAGGTCTGACTGCTGGCTGTCATTGCAGAGTGGACTGCGTGGGCATCCTCAAACTCCGAAATGCCGACGTGGAAGCTCGTATCGGGCTAGCCGGATCCAAGAAGAAAAGCACTCGGGCCAGGCTGGTGTTCCGGGCGAACATCTCTCGGCCCGACGGGACAGTACTCACACTCCAGACGCCATCCTCTCCCATTCTCTGCAGTGAGTGGCTTTGGGTTATTCATAGCATCCGTCCACCAGAGAGTCCAGCTGGTGCCCTCTTTAGATAGGAGATGAAGGGATTAGTGAAGGAGGATGATGGTGATTCATATTATTAGGGCTAGCACACACAAAAACCACACCACACACACACACACACTAGAATCTAATCTAGTGTGTGAACGCTTGTGTCCCTCAATTGTGCATCACTTAGTTCTTGTTGCGGTATTTCAGCTCATTCACTTGTAAGGAATGAAGTAGTCACAGATGTTTGCAGGTGTGTAAAACAAGGTTTTATATAGAAAAGGACAAATCCAGTCTCAAAATTGCAGAACAAGCAGAGGTAACAAATATTTCTACACAAAGGTACATTAGGGTAATCTGACAACACGTGGTCACTAGAGAGTATCATATTCAAAACCAGAAACAGCAATGCACATTTAAACAGGCTTGGTATGCTTGAGGATAAACTGTGGCAATGCTTCACAATGTGCTGTGAGAATATATAGAGTCTAATTAACCATAGTCAGGTGGAAGTGATAAGAATTCTGGGGAGGCTGATGTGTTGAGCCTTTGCTGAGAATGCTGGGAAGTGTAGTTCTTGTGTGTGAGCGTCAGAGGGTATCCTGCCACCCAAGATGTCTCCACGGGTCCGTAGCCCTCCCAGTCCACTAGATAATGGAGTACCCCATTCCTTCGTCGTGAATCCATTAGTTACCTCACCGCATACACAGGAGAGCCCTCCAGCATCATCAGAGGCGGCAGTGGGGGTGGAGGTGGGTCAGCAGTAGAATGGTCATAGAGGAATCCTGAAACCACAGGCTTAAGCAGAGACACATGAAACGTATGTGACACACGATATTGGGGTGGAAAGTCCAATTGGTATGAAACCTCACTGATTTGTTTCAATACCTTAAAAGGGCCAATGTATTTTGGACCAAGCTTCTTGGAAAGAACCATGAAATCCTTGCTGGAGGGCCATACCCGATCATCTTGCTGGTACATCTGTGTGGGTCCCCAATGACGAAACTCCTGGTGACACTGCAGCATCGTCTCAGTCGTTAGATGAGTCTTCTCTCATGCACGTTCACTGTGGTTCATCCACTTGTCTTCCATCAGAATTCCTGAAATCTGGGCAGTCCATGGTGCCATGGGAGGTCGAGTTATCCCCGTTGTAGGGCTCCCCAAAGAATTATGAGCCTTTTCGGCCCAGAATAAAAACTGAAACCAATCTGAGGGGTTGTTGTGACAGATTTCTTTAAAACTTTCCAAGTTCTTGATTAGTCCGATTTGTTCAAAGAAGGCCTTTCGCACTTGGTACGTAAATTGTGGACCTCTGTCAGAGAAGATATCCTCTGGTAACCCAAACATTCTAAACACGTCAGCCATCTTTAATGTAGCAAAAGGAATTAATCTGACTCCCCCTTCACTGTCACTGATCCAGTGGTTACCTAGAGGGTTATTGTTCCTCCTGGTTCCTTCTCCATGTAGTCCTTCTCTTGACATTCTTGGATCCAGGATGGTATGTGATTTTGAAGACGAACCTGGAAAAGATTAATGACGCATCGTGCTAAAACCTTATATAAAGTGATAATAACATTCAGCAACACCCAGGAACCTCTGTAGGTCCTTTACAATTTTAGGCGTAGGCCAGTAACTTACTGCCTCCACCTTGTTGTCATGCATGGTAATCCCATTCGCACCGATATAGTATCTACTAAATAGTTTCACAATGAAATTAAAATTTCTCATCCTTCGTGTCCAATTTGTTCTCCAACAGCCTCCCCAAGACTCGCTTCACCTGATCCACGCATGATTCATAATCTGGAGAGTATATGAAAATGTCATTCATGTATGCTATGACAAATCGTCCGATCATATCTCCTAAGACGTCATTAACAAATGCCTGGAAAACAGATGATGCTATGTTGAGTCCATATGGCACAACGGTATACTCACCGTGCCCTCTAGTGGTCAAAATGCAGTTTTCCATTTGTCACCTTTTCAATTTCTAATATGATTGTATGGACCAACGTACTACTTCCTGTGTACTTAACCATGATATGTAAGTATAATTTTTTTTAAAGCCATGGCATATCCAACACTATTGGGTATCTAGCCTTGGACATTCTCAAGGAAAGGTCCCTTCTCACCACGTCACCAATCTCACTCCTTCCTCTGTCATCATTCTCTCTCTGCAGATTTGATAGTGGTACAATCACATTCCATAGGCTCATAGCTTTTTCTGGTTCCCCACATGGCTAGTTTATCTCCTGGTATCGAGCCTTCTTGGACTAGTACTCCCTCATGATTTTTTTTTTTTTGCGTTCTCAACTGATCCATATGGATATCAAACGATCTAGAGTCATTCCTTCATCTCTACATGCTAATTCAATAAGCCCTTCATCATTCAAATCATTATGAAAACCAATACCCGGAGAGCTTACTCGGTCCACCCGTAACTGGATGCTGGGGTTTTAAACTCTCTTGCGTAATCCTCTACTGATCTCTTGCCTGTAAAGTAACTCACAGCTGGCCTTTCCCTGACGTGGATGTTCAAACACCCGTTTAGAAGGCCTCTTCGGATTGCTCATATGACGGGAGATATACACGTTACCACACTGCCGTTGCATGTTCCGAGGCTTGGATCTGTGAGCCGAGACAGCAGGGAGGAAATCTTGGCTTGGATCCTGACTAGGAGGGGATTTTAAAAAATATATAGCACATTGTAGGAGAAAACCCTGATATAGTTACCGTCACACTTGTCTGGTTTGCTAACTGGGAATATTACCTCCTGTCTCTGAATGAACGGATACAGGGTTATTAGGTGCCAGTGACTGAAGTCTATTTTTTTTGTTGAAGTCTGAGTTTCTTCATATTAACTATTAGTTGTCATAGTAACTGACCTTGGTGAGATATACATTGTAAAGTGACCTTGGGTATCTTGAAAGGTGCTATATAAATTGAACATTCATTCATTCATTCATTCATATAACCATTGCCAGATAATAAGATTCTGCCATCTGCATATTGAGTCAAAGTATTTTGGAATGAAGGAATGAAGTAGTTACAGATGTTTGCAGGTATGTATAACAAGGTTTTATATAGAAAAGGACAAATTAGTTGTAGAACAGGCAGAGGTAATATTCAGTAGCAAATATTTCCACACAAAGGTACATTAGGGTAATCTGACAACACGTGGTCACTAGAGAGTATCATAGTCAAATCCAGAAACCAGAGTCAGTTGGAATTGATTAGAAATCTGGGGAGGCTGATCTGTTCAGCCTTTGCTGAGGATGCTGGGAAGTGTAGTCTTTGTTTGTGAGCATCACCTAGTGATGTCTAGGTATCCTGACATCACTATTCATCTTGTAATGCATCCAGCGCTGCTTTAATCTTTTCATCTTACGGTGAACTGGTCATCATCATTGTACCATAATTACCCAAATACTAACATGCCCACACAATAGAACATATGAGAAGAGGAACGGTATTGTGATGCACTGGCAGCTGACACGAGTGTTCGTTGTTGTGGTTGTACCGTTGGTAAATATGAGATGTGCAAAAGCATAAACCAAAGGGGGCAAAAGGTGAAGGCTGGATGCTTACTAAATGTTTCAGCCCGAGACTTAGATTTGTTAACTGAAATGCTTTGACATTTATTCTGTAGTGGTGAGATGACTACCATGACTGTGTTCCCCCTGGAGGTCCTCACTGGTTGTTTGGTTCTGTCTGCGTAGCCCAGCCGGCTGGAGTACCCGAGATCCTGAAGAAGAGTCTGCACAGCAGCTCGGTGCGAGGTGGCGAGGAGCTCTTCATCATTGGAAAGAACTTTCTCAAGGGAACCAAAGTCATATTTCAGGAGAATGTCTCAGGTGCATCGCCAGACACTCCGTCGCCCGTTCTCCTGTAATCTGAGTGTATTAATTCAAGCCGGAGCCTTTATACATAAGTGCATAGGCTAATTCTGACTGTGTCTTCCATGTAGATGATACTTGCTGGAAGGCAGAGGCGGAGATTGATATGGAGCTTTTCCACCAGGTACATATGAGAATGCTGGAGGTCACCAGTAAGGCCTGGTGTGTGCTGTCCTCTGACACCATTGTCTTCAATGTTTCCACTGCTGATGCTGGCCAAGCCTACACTTTACTGACCTGGTTACTCAAATAGAATGTGATAACAGGCCTGGGTATTTTGGGGAAAACTCTGTTCGCACCAGACTTGAGGTGTTGAAGACGGCATCTGTTTTCACCATGAATAACTTTCTGGTGTCAACATTGCTCAGATTTCTTGGACACCTTTCAATAGTTAAGCCCCATCACAGAAACATAGACATGCTCTAACTAGTACATGTGCACTCACGCTTTGTGTTTGCTGGAGTGGTTTTAAAGATATTAAATTCAATTTCAATTTAATTTATTTATAAAGCACATTTAAAGCCTTTGCTGACCAAAGTGCTGTACAGCAGAATAACAAATAGCAAAACTAGAACAGCAAGATATAAATAAAAGAACATATTACAATAAGAAGTGAATGATTACAAGGAATACAAGTAATTAAGGATCACTGGGTTAACTCCCTTCATAAGACAAAGAAAAAATTGAATTCCTCAATGGATGTTAACAACCTAATATCCATGGGGTAATGAATTCCACATATAGTGACAGAGAAGTTTATTTTCATACACTCTGTGGTGGTTTCATACACTTGCACTTGCATCTCTAAAGATAACTTTGTACCTACTCTCCTGCATTTATTGGGTACATCTTATAAATCTCCTGGTTGAATTTTATAGGTGCGGGTACAGAATGCAATGGTTGTATCTGTTATTATGTACAATTTGTCAGCCACACTATTCCCTGTTAAAGACCGAACAGTTCCTGACAATATCACAACTTCTGACCAGGTATTATTTGGATGACGGACCATGTGTATTATAGACACACCACTATATCTGAGGGTGTTTGTTCTTGGGGTTGTCATCAAAATAGATGATGGCTCACACATACAGTTGCACTAACAGCACATCAGCGAGGTGTTCACAACACCTCAATAAGTCACATGTACTCACACTCTTCTTTGTGCAGTTGGAACCCCTGTTTATAATCACATGTGCATAGATATCTATCTGCCATCTATAACATTTAGTGTGTATCTTTGTCCTTTTGTGTCTTTGAAGAATCATCTCATAGTGAAAGTTCCTCCATATCAAAACCTGGCCATCACCTCTCCTGTGTCTGCTGGGATCTACGTGGTCACTAATGCTGGACGTTCTCACGATGTGCAACAATTTACATACAATCCAGAGCCAGGTCTGTAAACTCATCTGATACTGGCCATAAGCCCCACACACTTACCTTTCCCTGACTTCCATTTTAAATATTGTGGTTCTTGTTTATTTGTGTCCTTGTACACAAATAGGTACAAATGAAGTTAAGACTTCTATAGAAAAAATCTTCTATATATAATATGTAGGGCAGCCCAAACTAACATCTTATTTAAAAATATTCATGTTTACAGTCATGGATGTGTCTGTGAAAAAAGAGATATCATCTACAGTCAAGCCCTGTTCCTTTGAACAGATAAAAGGTAAAAAAAAATATGTTATTAGAATATTATAAAATAAATATTAGCATTTCAGACTAATAAGACATAATTATGTCTTAATAACAAATGTTGATGAATCTAACTTGGATAAGACAAAGTAAGGTGTGAAACCAGTAAGATCTGAGGTTCACCAGAATATATGAACCTATGCTTCTTACCTGGAAATGTCACTGTTACTGGTGTCTTATAACAACTTATTGATGATTTTAAAGTTTGAATCTCCTTAATAACCATTATAACAATTTGTTATAACTTCTGAAACCTTTTAAATGGACTTATGATGCAATACCAAATAAATGCTATCAGCTGTCATAGATTTTGCAACTGTTGTTTTGAACAGCAATGGATAGTGCCTTGATGGTCCCAGTTTTACCTCTTGTTAAAAGTGAAGAAGTCACTCCAATGGAAGTCTCAAGTAACTCTACAACCTTTAAGGTTTGTACACAAAATTTTTTATTTTTTTTCCCCAAAGTATTTTCTAAGGAAAATAGTGAAGAATAATAATACTAATTAGTGCTGTCAATTCCAGGTGCCGCGATTAAAAGGCCTCACCAGGATTTTGCTCAGGCTTCCTGGATGGTGTTGATTCCACTCATTTTACCTGGATTGCTAATTAGAAAATCTAGCAAGCTTGAGCAAAATCCTGGTGAGGACTTTTAATCGCAGCACCTGGAATTGATAGCACTAATAATAATACGTTATGCAGTAATATGTAGTAAATGCAGTTCGGTATAATACCATAATTCATTCCCTGTATGATTGTTTTTTTTCCTCAGCAGACCTCTGATCTCATGAACTCACCCCCACAGACCTTAGAAATGAGCAACAGCATCTCGGCCAGTAGCCACACATTCCCTAGCGCCCTGACCCATCAGACAGGAGAGCTGGACGCACCTCAGGGTTCCGTCTTCTCCGGCGAAGAACCGCTCAACCCCGTTCAGAAGCTGGACGTAGCGCCCAGCCCGCCTTTCCACGTGCCTGCCAAACCTCTGCTCCAGCAAGCGGCTCAGCAGTTCTTGTCGGACGCTGACGGCCTGGCCCAGGAGCGGTCTGGCGGTGGGGGCGGCCCGTTGGCGAGGATGCCCCAGATGGACGACGGCTCACAGCACCAGCTCTCCCTCCTGCCTCCCGACGAGGTGGCTCAACTGGAGCAGGCCGTGCGGCAGCTGCAGGCAAAGGGTTTCTGCAGTCTCCCGCTCCCAGCGGAGGACTCGGTGGCCACGAAGCAACAGCAGCAGATTCAACAGCAGCAGCAGATTCAACAGCAGCAGCAGATTCAACAGCAGCAGCAGATTCAACAGCAGCAGCAGATTCAACAGCAGCAGCAGATTCAGCAACAGCAGCAGATTCAGCAACAGCAGCAGATTCAGCAACAGCAGCAGATTCAGCAACAACAGCAGATTCAGCAACAACAGCAGATTCAGCAACAACAACAGATTCAGCAGCAGCAGATTCAGCAGCAGCAGATTCAACAACAACAGATTCAGCAACAGCAACAGATTCAACAGCAGCAGATTCAGCAACAACAACAGCAGGTTCTGGAGAACCTGCAACACCAGCTTTTCCATCCCCAGGCTCAAATGCAGTGTGGCCCGGAGCAGCAGAACTCGGCCCAAAGCCTGGTAGAGAACAGCAGCGCCATGTTCCCGCAGACGTCAGCCCAGCCGTCACCAGCCCAGCAGCAGGCCGCTCTGTTTCAGCAAGCCAAAGAGCTCATCTCCATTCAGACTGGCTTCCTTCAGCAGACACCGTCCCACTCCTCTACGCTCCTCTTCCACACCTCCACTCCTCTGGCCGAAGGACGAGCCCAGCAGGAGGCGCTCTATCACGCTCAGAAGCCCTCGCCCACCCAGGAGCAGGTCCAAGCCTCCCTGTTCCAGGGCACCATGAACGTTCTCGATGGGTCCAGCTTGTCTACAGAGCCTCGGCCCTCAGCGACCAACATGTTCCTCACCCAGAACGTCTTGCCAGGCCAGCTCGCAGTAAACAACAACCACTCGCAGCAGTTGGCGTTCCTCAGTTCCATGCAGACGTCGTCTCTGGAGCCTCAGCCTGTGTTCCAGTCCTCCACACAGCTGCCTCCGGTTCAGCACAGCACACCCATGGAGCAGCAATCACCACCACCGCCGGCCTCCCAACCCCAACCAGGCTCTCTGTTTCAGGGCATCTCCCAGTCACCAAACAACAAGCTGACCTCTAATCAGCAACAAGCCGAGCTGCTCTTCAACTCCTTGAGCTCGGCACTGGCCCCAGATCAGCCCTCAGGGCTCTTGTTCACTGGGCAGGCTCAAATGCAATCAATAAACAACACCAGCCTTTTATCCCCTGAGCAGCAGAGTCCGTCTCTGCCCTTTGCCCAGGGAAGCATGGTCACGGTCAGACAGGAGGAACCATCTGAGCCCATGTCCTTCCAGGACCAGAGTACTGTCGCGGCTAACCGAGCTGCAAGCAAGCAAACCCTGTTCCATGAAGAGCAGCCCATGCAACTTGCCCCAAGTTCAAGCTCGGGCTCTCAGGGCGCCGTGGACCTCTTCATGGGCCCGGGCGGCATGCAGAGGAGCATGGCCTCTCAGGAGTCGCTTTTTGCCACACAGAACGGCGTGGCAGGACTTCAGACCACCACCTCCTCACCCGTTCAGCAGCCCGCCTCCCTGTTTCAGACCACAGTGAGCGGAAGCCACAGCCAACCCAGCCAGAACCAGCAGGCTAGCATCTTCCTTTATGACATGCAGAATGGTAAAGATGACCAACATGCTACATCCTGTTAGTGTTTCACCCCTGGTAGGAGGGTAAATGGTGGACTGTTTTGTGCTGAACGTATCCATTTTGTCCCCTTGTTCTAGAGTGCGGTCAGCTAATGAACCCTCAAAGAACCACGCTCTCTGATCAGATCATTGCCATCAGCCAGTCGAGTCAGAACCAGAGGGAGAATGATGGACAGATCCATTCCTTGATCACCCAGTCCATGTCTGAAACTGGTAATGCACTCACCGCATCCCAGAACATGGAGAAGATTGATGACCTCCTTGAGAGTCTCCAGGAACAAGGCAGTAGTCTTGCTCACTCCTACTAGCGACTTGCAGACTAAGGTAAATACCCATCACACTGTAACTGTTTAGTATTGAAGATGGAATGTAAAAATGTTTCATATGACAGAATTTAAAAAATATATTCTGAAAACTGTGGAGTAGCATGCAAAACATTTTCACCAGCAAACAGTCAATAAATAAAATAGCATAGATAGCCAGGATACATTCCATTAAACTGGGCTTAACTGAAATACCTCAGCGTGATGCTTTGAATTGGGTCTAATTGTCATTCATATTTACAGAATAGAAACAGCTTTTAAAATGAGCTTTCTTTTGGCAAGATTAATGTTGATTTGGCTTGTGAAAATTCTTCATTCTCCTTTATTTTCCTCGGACAGGCTTTGGGGCAGAGTCCTCATATTTGTGTCATGAGATGTATGAATGTATCGTTTTGAGAACATCCTGGGGTAAAAGACATAGATGTGGACATCAAGGAGTTCCACATATCGTAGTTGGACAGCATCACTACAAACAGAAGATTTCTATGAAATGTCTGTCAAAAGAAGGAGTCTTTTGCAGTTTGTCTTCAGCTGTGAATGAAACATATCATTAAAGATGGAATGTTCGCTATTTTGGTCAGTTCTCAATGCAGGCACTTTGCTGTGTGATTTTTATACGTTCGTATGAGTGAGCACACACAGTTCCCTGTTTTGTGTGCACTTGGGACTGAAGCATTGGTCATGTGTTTTTATTTTTATTTTACATTAGTCAAATCATAAAATAAAAGTTGAAATGATAACAAGGAAAGAAATGTGTAACACGTTGACATTTGGTCCTGTCAGTACTATTTGTTTAGGATTTTGCTTGTTTAGCACAGTTGTTTATCTCTCAATCCTTCCTTGTACTGTCAGTCTGATTCAATATGTAGATTAATGCTAAAATGAGATATATAATCTACGTTTTAATTTGGGTTATGTGTCCTCTGTAATGTCTAATTTTCTCTCTCATGCTTTTCTCTCCATCTTAATCCCCCCATCTCTGTATACACTCCCCAAAATGTGTATGTTGTTGTGAAAATGAATATGTTGTTCTGTGAATTCTCAAAATTTTGACATATCTTTCGAAGCCTCTGTGCTTGATTTTACTGTTGACTGGTATGCGTCTGGTACGCTGATACTGGGCTGTTATTGATGTGATTGGCACACGGAGCACGGCTCCAATTACCAGACAGTTTTTACAACATACTGCCCCTTTATCATCATTCTGTTTCTACCAGCGTATCTTGCCATGGTGCTATATGCCTTTTAACATGTCTTTAATCTTCTCATAATAACATTGTACATGAAATCATATTCCTGCTGCAGAATATTAACATTGTTGATAGTAGAGGACCAGTCCATGAGTCAGCACCACCTTTTCCAGACTTTGTGAAAAAAAAAGTGGCCAGTTTTATGGCTCAGGTGGTTTGGTAATGGTAGGTCAGGCGGTTTTGCTATGAACGGAAAAGCAGAATGTGAAGTGATTAGTGCAGTAGTGCTTGTTGTAAAGCTGCCAAACGTTCTTTATTTTGTGGTAGATTTCACACAGTATGAATATCTGGTTGGTGAGAGGTAGCTGGCAGATCGTTGTTGGTATGAATATATTTGCATACATTACAAGGGCTCTGCTCCTTGTAATATTAAAAGCAATAGCTCATTTGAGCTTTTATTGAGATAATTACCATCAGTTTAATTGTTTGCTTCCTTTGTGCCCATTTATGCCTAGTTTTGAATAGTGACTATTCTGACCTCTGTTAGGTGGAAGGGTGCTGTTTTAGATCTTTAAAGCAATGCCCTGCATTGGAATGAGCTGTGAACTCCAACTGGTGATAGAACTGTGTGATTGCCCTTTGTGTCTATACAATACTGAGTTTAATTTTGTGTGTTTCCATCTGTCATTTAATACTTATGTGAATATATACAAATATATTCGGTCTTGTCATTTTGCAGACTTTACTAGTACATAAACCAGTATGTAATTTATTTTTGTTGTGTCTCAAGAAATATTGTCTCAAAAAACATCAAATGAATTAACTGTGTTACATTACAGCTAAAAAAAAAAAACGAGGAATAAAATAATAGCTTCACATTGCGTGGTCATCCACGGTCACCGACATCTATACTGTATATTTGATGTGTACAAGTTTTGTAAAGAAAAAAAAAATCCCATATAAGGCTGTTCAGATTCCTGATCATTTACTTTTTGCTTTTTGTAACTTTGTGACTCTTAATGCACAAGATGTAAAGGTCCGAACTCATAGTTTAGATTTTATTGTAATTGGAAATGAAAAGCAATTATTATAAATAGGAGAGGTGGTATAGGACTTAGAAAGTTCATGTAAACAACCAAAACATAATCTATCAAAATATAGCATGACATAACCTCATCTGAATTTGGACCAATAATCATTGTTTTGTTAATTGTTTAATTGTTAATTTTGTTAATTGTTTAACCAATGTGTGTTAAAAATGATCCCATGAACCTCATAAGTAGTGTACTGGCCTATTTTTATTTTTGGGTCTCTGTATTGTCCTTATGAATGTGTACCTGTACACCTGTATGTACCTGTACACATGTATGTATCTAAATTCAGTAGACTGGGCCAGACTTTTGGAACCAAGGAGCCAATCCCAAAATATTTAAAGAAGTGGGCAACAGCATTTTTCACTCATGACAATAAATTGCCTTGTGGTTTTAGTCTCCACTCTATTTGTAATTTAATAGAAGCTCATCTTCTCAAAAAGTGTGTCTCAAAAGTTGATGTTTTAAAGTAAATGTTACTACAACAACTGACTGACAACATGACTGACAACTGTCATGAATAGCTCTTATTAACTTGTAAATGAATTAAAGTCATCAGTTGTGCTTTTGAATGGAAATTGTAATTGAAAGTTTATTTTCTAACTACTATTTTTTTTAAAAGACCAATGAGACTTAAGGCTGTGTTTCGGACTACCTGAAGGGTAAAAATGTCTAGTTTATCTTGTAAAGAAAATGTGCAATTTGGTTGTACATAATCAGATATATTTTAATAAAAATATATACTGTGTTTTTAACACTTTTTGTTCAATCGAGATATCAAGCTGCTATGCAGTCTGATTCATTTATTCTCATTATAAATGTTCCTGCTGCTTTGTCTTCATTTTTAACAAATGGGAACTTAATGTATAATTATTTTCCGTAGTTTTTAATTAATTCTTTGTGTCACCATAGTTATTGCAATATTGTAGTTCCTGGTCAACTGGAAAAAAAAACATGTATTTTCATTTATTTTTCTTTCATTTAACTGTTTTCTTGTTTGATTCACTCACACCCAAATGCAGTTGTTATAGTCTACTATAATAATCTTTTTGCTTTGTGGTTAAGCAACGGGCATCAGAAATGCACTGACAGGTAGTGTATTTGTTGTGGGGGAAAAGTGGGAACTTACAGGTTTGAGCATCTTTCAAATAACTCTGTAAAAGGTAGCCTAGACAGCATATGAATATTCTATGTTCCTCTAGGCATTTGTAGTCTTGCATATATTTTTCTGTAAACTTGCTGTTATCAATAAAAATGGATAATATATTTATTCTTTGAAATGTGTTATGTTCAGAATATATAAAAATTACAAGATTTATAAATAAGAATACATTATAAAACAGAAGAATATAAAGGCTCTGTTAACGCTTTTAAATTTGTCCTTGGTAAGTAGCCTATGGAGAGGAAACAGTGCCAATTCGAAATGTAATCGTTACTAGGCAAAAATGGAAATGCAATCCACAAAATGCATTGCTTTTCCATACAAACATGCAGAATACGTGCCAAAATGAAATGCAAAAGCACTATTACATTACATTTCAATGCACTTTATCTCTTTATTGAAAAACAATACACACGAATTTGCATTCAAAACCAAAACGCTGAATTTGTGCCAGAATTGCATATAATACAGCTCGAAATGTAATCACGGCACAGAAGTATTGCTTTTCACCGTACGGTATTTTAGACATAAATGTCTCCTTTAAATGTAATGATCACGAGATTGATTTAAACACTGATGTGATGAAAACATGCCACAATGAAAAGTAAAAGCTTGAGTGAGATGTTGTCGCAATTGTCGTCGTCAACCCCCCCCCCCCCCCCCCCCCCCCCCCCCCCCGTGACTTTCGTCCGTCTGTTCACCCCGGTCCCCGCTTTAGAGTTATCTTTGGTGCGGACCGCTCACACAAGTCAAGTTGCTCATGTGGACCCTTAATTTTCGACCCCTGAGTTATCACATCCCAGCTAGCTAGCTAACCGTTATAGCATTATGTGAAATATACATAGCAGAGACTTACTTTTGTTTGTGCAGCCTCAAATGTCAAGCAAAGTTTGAAGTGGTTGCATATCCATCTCTTATCCTGACTCCACATGTCTTGCATGTTGCAGTTCTTATTTTATTCACAACAGCATAATCTTTATAATTGAACAGGATCATTTTTGGGAGCATGTTGCTTGTCCTCTCCGCACAAATTCAACGCTGCTGCCCCCCTTTCCCCTCTCCCCCGATTGGTTATGGATAAACTGAGCTGAGCAGTTCACATTTTACGGCACCATTTAATACAAAATGATCCAGTTATGTGATGCTATATTACTTATTTATTATGTTAAAATAAGGATTTCAAGTCTTAAAGCTCAAGTCTGATTCCAAGTCCAAGTCAGTAAAGGTAAAGTCTAAGTCAAGTCGCAAGTCTTCAGTGATGTTGTCGAGTCAAGTCACAAGTCATCAGTTTAGTGACTCGAGTCCAAGTCATGTGACTCGAGTCCACACGTCTGGTGATTACTTTTCCAATTGGCACTGAATCCTCTCCATAGTTTCCTCTCCATAGATTTAAAGATGTTAATGTTAGAAAATTAATCTGAATTTCTCACCCCTTCCTGTCCCTCTAAATATATAAATGAACGTAATATATAACAGTTATAAAACAATCAAAGCATTAAACAGCAATGTGATCTAACATTAGCCTAAAGTTGGTCGCTATATGTTCACAATAATCCTCAAATCGCAGTTCTGTCTCTGTTTATGCGCTCAAATTAAACTTCCTGGAACTAATCACGTGACCATCAAGCGTTTTGAACAGAGCCTCTGGTTTTGAACTGCCCAGACCATGCGGATTCTCACGCATGCGTAGTACTGTGCGTGTGTAATACGTAATCCAAAACGTCGTGCACGTTCTTACATGCGCAGTTGGCGGAGACTCGGAGAAGATGGCAGACGGGGTCTTGGATGAGGAGAAACTCAGTAAAAAGTAGGCGAATTTTTCGTCCGGTATTTACAGAGATACATTTTTGACGGAGACATTATATTTACTGAGTCGTTTTTTTAAGCTTGTTTTGATAGAGTTGCCTGCTTTTCAGCAAGGGAAACTGCTTTTGGTTTTAGTCATTTGGAGAAGCGTGATGCAACGTGGTCAGGCTGGCCGTGGTCGAGACGCTGGGGAAGGGAAGCCTGGGGGGACATACTTGTACAATCAGATATAAACTATGGTGCAGAGTGCGCGGTGGACAGCTAGATAACTGCATGCATCGGGCAACATTTGCACGATGAAGATCACTACCTCATTCGTGTTGCGGAGTGTTTGACTGAGAAATATGACGTTAAACCCGGTGTTGTGTCGGTATTTTCTTACTTGTCCGAGGGCATCGCGTATTTGTAGACGTATCTCTGTAGAGTCTGTTTACCTTATGGAAAGGTCATAATGTAGCGCAAATCGGCGTTTAAAATGTAGGATAATCTTTAAAGTTTTATTTTGCGTATTAATGTATTGTTATTAATATTAATACAAGCAAATTGGATTGTTTACATCTTTGTATGAACATGTTTTTAGGCTGTGTGTCATAAACCAGCGTTAAGTTCATTAACACTATAGTTAGGAAATTTCGACAGCCTAAATGTCATTATAAAACATTATGCCACCAAAATCATGACGTAATGACTTGCGCATGCGCAGTAAGCCTAGGTAGGAATTTTCGACGGGTAGGAAAATTCGACAAAACACCTGTTGTTGGGTTTAACGTTGTGTTTTTGGTTTTAAGAGGAGCACATGCTGGTGCGGAAAAGCGACGGGAGACGCGTGTGACATGTCGTTTTCTTGGTTTATTAACTAGGACACACTCGACATGCTGACCTTGGTCAGGCATCAGGTGTGCCGCGCCGTTGGGTTGGGGGCTCCGCGAACCTTTCCCTTACTTTTTCAAGGATGTCGCTGGAGAGGTGACAAAAGGTTGGTGTCCTCGGCCTTCATCTAGCTCACCTTTGGTGGAAGCGCCCAACCTTTTGTCACCCCAATAGTTTTAACACCACGTCCTGTGGGTCTGTAGGTCTGTTGAACACGGGTCCCTCTTTCGTTCGCAGTGAGCTGAAGAGACGCCAGAAGGCGGAGAAGAAGGCCGCCGAGAAGGAAGCGAAGATCAAGGACCTGCAGTCAAACAAGGAGACCAACCACCAGCCTCAGCAGAACGTCTGCGGAGATGATGAGGAAACTCTTGATCCCACTGTAAGCCAAATGTTGCTGCCGTTGCTTTGCTGTTGTGCCGTCCAGGTCTAGGACGTCAACGGCGTACACTTTGGCTTTAGTCTGAATTGTGGTTTTATGCTTTGCATGCATTGTGTTTGTACTATTCTGTACGTTCTTGGACCATGTAGAGACTGCACATGTTCTAATATGCTGATGTCAATATAGCAATACTTCAAGATCCGCACACAAGCCATTCAGGCTCTGAAGGGAACCGCGGAAGACCCTTATCCTCACAAGTTTTGTGTGGATGTATCACTTTCTGAGTTCGTTGAAAAATACAGTCACCTAGAGGCTGGGGACCACTTAACAGATGTCATTAGTGTTTCAGGTATGTGTCTTGAGATTTTAAAAGAATTTTGACTAAGCTAAATGTGATTTGATAATGTTTTCATCCCTGTAAAGTCTTTTTAAACTTAAAACTTTAAAAATGTTCCTTGTTTATCAGGTCGTGTTCACGCTAAGAGGTCCTCAGGAGCTAAATTGCTTTTCTATGACCTACGAGGAGATGGGGTGAAGTTGCAGGTCATGGCAAACTCTAGGTCTGATTTACATACTATCCTTATAAAATAAACCCAATGAACTGGTCAAGCAAGTATATTTGCTTCACACTTGGTATCTCATATATGTGTGTGTGTGTGTGTGTGTGTGTGTGTGTGTGTGTATGCACGCGTGCCTTCTCAGGAACTACAAATCGGAGGCAGAGTTTGTTCACATCAACAATAAACTGAGACGCGGGGACATCGTTGGGGTCCGTGGTAACCCTGGGAAGACCAAGAAAGGGGAGTTAAGCATCATCCCCGTGGAGATGACCCTGCTGTCGCCCTGTCTGCACATGCTTCCCCACCTCCACTTTGGCCTGAAGGACAAGGTCAGGTCCTGCTCCCAGAATCCCCGTGGAACACACTTCCATCAGTCTGACACCAGGTTGCGGTTCAGCCTGAGGGGTTGCTCAAGTTTGGTTACTTCTGCTCTGGGGATGAAAGAGTTGCATCATCAGTGGTGTCAGATGCCTGTGGTTCCAGGCTCTCTTCACCATTCAGTAATCTGGGTGTGTCTTTGTGGTAGGAAACGCGGTTCCGTCAGAGATACCTGGACTTGATTCTCAACGACTACGTCCGGCAGAAGTTCGTCACTCGTGCCAAGATCATAACGTACCTGCGTAGCTTTTTAGACCAGCTTGGCTTCCTTGAGGTGAGCTGGCGGTCCGTGAGAGAAACGCAGAGTGCTCGTGAACACGATGCTCCAAATTCAAAGTCGTGGGTTGATTGTTGCATGAGGCGTTGCTGACTTTCTCTGCTTCAGATCGAAACACCGATGATGAACCAGATTGCTGGAGGGGCGGTGGCTAAGCCTTTCGTGACCTATCACAACGAACTAGATATGAACCTCTACATGAGGATCGCCCCTGAGCTTTACCACAAGGTACAGGGTCGTGCCCTCCGTACACAAAATGACCTTAAACTGCTAGAATGATGCTTATGGTGGCTGTTTCTTTAGATGTTGGTGGTCGGGGGAATCGACCGTGTCTATGAGATTGGTCGTCAGTTTAGAAATGAAGGCATTGACCTCACCCACAACCCCGAGTTCACCACGTGTGAGTTTTACATGGCCTATGCTGACTATCATGACCTCATGGAGATCACAGAGAAGCTCCTCTCAGGTTTGTTCTTTTGTTTTCTTCGCCCACCTTTCTTTCGTTGTGATTACCTTGAAATAAAAGTGGGTAATGCCTGCAATTATGTGAGCTTGTCATTCATGGACTTGTGTTTATGTGGCAGGGTGAAAGTCTTGTTTTTATGTTTGGCCAGGGTGGAGTAAAATTCCCATGTCTATATTTACAACAATTATTGATATTTCTTAAGACGGAGATGTGCGTGTTCTTGTTTTTCACGTTTGCCTTGTTTGCATCTTAATGAATTCTGTATATGCCAGAGTTCCTTTACACCAAAGCTGTGACGTATAGTTCGTCTACGTTTATTTATACATGTACTCGTCCTGTATCGGTGGAAACCTTGTGCGTGTGCTCACGCTCTCTTTTTTATATATATATATATATATATATATATCTTGTCATGTTCTTAAACTATTTTGTGTCTAAATTAGTAATAACGTAGCTGTTTGATTCCAAGCTTAAAACTCAGTGAACATTTGCTTTCCTCTTAGGCTCGTAACAGTTCTCTCCTTGTTTGTCAGGAATGGTGAAGCACATCACGGGGGGTTACAAGGTCAGCTACCACCCTGAAGGACCAGAAGGACAGGCCTATGACATCGACTTCACTCCTCCTTTCAGAAGACTCAGCATGACCCATGACCTAGAGAAGCAAATGGGAGTGAGGTTTCCCACCCCTGACACTTACGATACTGATGGTAAAACTGAAAGTCATACACACCATAGCATGCCACCTGTCAAAGTGACCCAAAAAAAATGTATTCTTGTCCACGATAAACAGCCTGTCATTTGTAATCCAAGCTCTAGGAAACTTGGTGATGAACTCTAGTATGTAATAGGCAACATCTGGTTAAGTAGCAAAATATCTATGTGGCTTCAGCTTAACATCTGTGTTAAACATTAACATTCTTTCTGCACAGAAACTCGCAAGTTCTTTGATGATCTGTGCGTCCAGAAAGGAGTGGAGTGCCCACCTCCTAGAACAACTGCACGTCTTCTTGATAAGGTAATCTTACCATGGTCTTGTGTAATCCAGCTTTTTTGCATAGAAATGTTGGTCATCATAAAGATCTCTGTCTAAGGACCTTTGTCTGCCACATTGGAAATGCATGTGAACTGAGCTTAGCTGTGTGTGTCTATGGTTGTCAGTTCTGAACAGGCATTTCTTGTCATATCTGTAGTGCTGTAGTCTTGATTGTCTGGTCTTCTGCTTTGTTACAGTTGGTTGGAGAGTTTTTGGAGGTCACGTGCATCAATCCAACGTTCATTTGTGACCATCCCCAGATCATGAGTCCACTAGCCAAATGGTTAGGACTTTGCCGACACACCAGACAACCCCGTCACTGCCTCTTTGGGTTTCTGTGCTGTTCTTTACTGAACTTGGTCGCAATTCTGATTCTCACCTTCTCACCTGCTTA
Source organism: Brachyhypopomus gauderio (assembly GCF_052324685.1). Taxonomy (NCBI): domain Eukaryota; kingdom Metazoa; phylum Chordata; class Actinopteri; order Gymnotiformes; family Hypopomidae; genus Brachyhypopomus; species Brachyhypopomus gauderio. The sequence goes on along the minus strand of NC_135222.1, from coordinate 19,560,195 downwards.
GGCACCGATCACAGAAGGGGCTGACTGAACGCTTTGAGCTCTTTGTCATGAAGAAGGAGATATGCAACGCGTATACCGAGCTGAACGACCCCATTCGTCAGCGTGAGCTGTTTGAGCAGCAGGCTATGGTGAGATACTTCACGCTGCATCAGGAGTTTCGATGTGTACGTAAACCGGCTTGTGTGTGAATTGCTCTCCGTGTGTCATTCGCAGGCCAAAGCGGAAGGTGACGACGAGGCCATGGTCGTGGATGAGACATTTTGCACGGCGTTGGAATACGGCCTTCCTCCGACCGCAGGGTGGGGCATGGGTATCGACCGCCTCACCATGTTCCTCACCGACTCCAACAACATCAAGGTACTTGCTCCTGCCATGGCACTAGACTTCAACCGCTACGTTTATTACAGTTTCCTGAAACCGACTATCGCTAAAATTCAACTGCAGGGGCCATTACAGTTGTTTTTTTTACAATTTTGACTTTGGCTGACCGACGTCAGGAATTGTATTGCAAAGATCAATAATGATCAGTAAATAAACTGATGTGCAAAAATGGGCACTTGGTAATGGAAATGGTCAAGGCTCTCTGTTGTGAGGCACTGGGGAATACAGTGTCAGATTTCATACACTTGGGAGGATGTGTGTCAGATCATGGTTCTCCGTGCATCTTTTTTTAGACCACAGTACTGCAGAATTATTATAGTATCAAAAATAAGTCTACACATCAATAGGCCAGTGAACATTTGTTGCGCTCTGTTGCTGTGCAGACATGTATTCACATTAAACTTGCACCCCGGTACATTTCTCTTGTGATTGTGTTGCAGGAGGTCCTTCTCTTCCCTGCCATGAAGCCCGACGATAATAAAGCTCCCCGTCCAGCAGAGGGCACTTCAGTTTAACACTGTGACTTGATGTCATCCACTTAGAAATCCATGACTTGAAACACAGATGGTTGGGGTTGGTGTTAATACTGATGTTTAAATCTTGAAGGTGAAAGGCTTTGAAACTTGAGTAAAAGAGAAGAGTGGCACCAGGATTGGTTTTTATGTCTAGTGTAAAACTGTGCACCCCATTTATGGTTGTTTTTGCCTTTGGTATCTTCCTGACATCGATTTGAAGCCTGAATCAGTGAAGCAGAACGATTCAAATTCAGCTGTAATTTTGGTGTTATGCTGGTTTTAATAACTCCACTGCACTGTATTTTTAATAATACCAAAATTGACCACCGAAATAAATCTTTATGCCGGTAATTAATCCGGCGTGTTTCTGTGGTGGTGGGTGTGTTTATCAGTATTTTGGATTCACCGGTATGTTGCTACCTGTGTGGACAGTGACTGCATTTTTAAGGTTATAGTAATAGAACCGTGACCAGATTAGCCATGTCATTTTTGGTAATGAAGAAAATGGTTGAGAAGAAACCAGTAATCCGACTCCAACTGAAGCTGCCCCGTGTCTCCAGACAGGTCAATAAACGTACAAACGAGGCGAGTCCATATTACTACGTTTCTAAGGGTACCCTGGGCTCACCTGAGAACTCTTTCCCCCTACCTGCTTACCAGCTCATTCAGGATGTTGAGTGTGAGTGGAGAAACGGAGAGCACTTCACTTCAAATTTTTCGCAGTGAGGGCCAGATTTTGTGAGGTGAAAATGTGTGGGGGCCGACCATTCGGCCTGGGACTGCAGTACAGAATAGGTCTACTGCCATCTTCTGGTGAAATATAAAATAGCTTTTTTGGAGTCTACTGCCATCTTGTGGTGAAATATAAAATAGTTTTTTTGGAGTCTACTGCCATCTTGTGGTGAAATATAAAATGCTTTTGTGAACAGAGGCTGCGGGCAGGTGAAAATTTGAACGTGGGCCGCACTTTGGACACCCCAGCTCTACAGCTCTAAAGGAAAACGGTCTGAGCATTCATTTGAGGTTGCTGGTAACTTATAGTAACGACGGAGTCTCCAATTTACTTGACATGCGTTATTCGACCGAAGATCGCATTAATATGACCTTAAGCGCGTTTGAAATGACGCACAGGTCAGCATTACGAGTCTGTTTTCAAACCCGACTCGACTTTCTAACCGGTTCTTATTCTATTCGTCTTTCTTGTGTCATCCAGCAAGTTAAAAGTTCCTTGTCCCCGGTGTGAGTTGCTTTGTAAGCGATTATTTCTTTATTCATTGACCCATGCACTTAAGCACTGTTCTCGACTATCAAGCACGGGGATGCCCGCCGCCGCTTTTGTTCACCCGGGAGCGCGCGTTCTCGGCCGCGCGCGTTTCGCACGGTCAAGCGCACCAGCCTGTTACTTCATTCAAGCCGAAAATAATGAAGATGGCGATGTGCGCGGTGCTCCGCTTCACGTCCAACTTTCCATCAGTTTTGCCTTTGCTCGCAAGAACCGCGCAAAATTCTTCGTGCCAAATCCCGAGGAGGCCCAATATTTTAAGGACGTTCAGTACGGGGTCGCGACTCGCGGAAGGTAAAACGTTTTTACTCTAATTCAGTCCAGGAGCTTAACTGGACCCCGAACTCACCAACACGCCGAACCTGCAGGGACCGAACCCGCAGTCTGTCACTTTCATGCTGTTTCAACCCTTCTGGTATCGTTTGTAACCGAGTTTGGAGCTCTAAAACAAGATATTTTAAACTCTGGTAAACTTGTATTTGCTGATGTTGCCCCGGTACTCCAACATTATCTGTAGGTGACGTCACGGCAAATCACTTGTAGCCTGAACATTTTATTTGCCTTCCGTGTATCTGCTATAGATATGTTACTTTTAAAACGGATTTTTAATTGCCTGCGTTAAATTATGGATTTGCAGTCAATTGAAATGAATACGAAAACGGTTTGGACGCAATAAACTTTAGGCCAAGATAAAAAAAAACTTGAATAACGTTAACAGCGTGCAGCGTTTGCGTTAATTGCCTGCAAATATCCGATGCATTAAAATGAAGTTGACAGGTTGACGTTTCATTTCGTTTCCACTAAAATAAAGCCTTAGGCAAAAGGAAAAACTTAAAAATTCGTTGCATGTCGGTGTGAGACCGGCAGCCTATATCGGTATATTAAATAACTCGAACGGATATTGAGTTTAATCGTCTTGAAGGCATGCCTTAAAATAAGATTATGTAGGTGGGTTACGCTGTTTAGGGTAACTAACGTCTGTAAAATAAAAGAAAAGAAGAGTACAGTTGGGCTTAAAGGCATAAAAGGGCTGTTGGACAAAGGTTAGCCATGTCCCAGTCTGCTGCACAGTCCACAGTCTGGTTTAAACCTGAATGTTTCTGCATGGGTTGATGATGTTAGGGACTGTGGAGGCATTGAGTTGGTCCTCAGGGAACCCTAAACATGCCTTCAGTTGGTGTTTTTTCATGTCAGTAATATCTTATCATTGAGATATGGAAGAGGAAAGATTACACATCTAGTCTCTGGGCATTTTCTTCGTGTGACCCTTACTTGTACTAAGGAGATCAGAATGTTCAGTTTATTGTAAAATGTTTTTTTGGTAAATGCCATGACATTTACCTTGGGGAAGCACTTGTGCTTGCAGCAGCGCGTGGCTAATTCACCTGTAGCTTCTGGAAATCCAGTGAGATCACACCAAAAAACAGTTGTTTAGTTTTTTGGTGTGATCTCACTGGACACTGGAGAATGTGCTGCACTGTAAGCCGAGTTGCACAAGACCTTCTGACCTGCCGTTCAAAACAGTACATCAAGCTTTCTTTGAACTGTCATACACTTTGCTAGCACTTAATATGAGCAACATATTCAGCATTTCCTCAAACTCCCTTTTTTTGGTCTTTTGTCCTGGTTTGGTGGCACTGTAGTTTCAAAAGGTTGTGGAAAATCTGTTTATACAAGCAGCTTTCCAAGACCTCTGTGTTTCACCACAGCGAAGCATTTCTGTAGTAGTGACAGCCCACTAATGGCACCTGACTAATCGTGAAACTGTGGTGTTTGGTTAAAGCTCCGGTGTGTTTTAGATATCTGCTGGACAGGTGTTGTTTTTTTAACCAGCATCTGGCCAAAGGAATGTAAAAGCAAGCAAATGCAACTCTGTCCTCACTTGGGTTTCATCCCAAACCGAGGATCCACATTTTGTGGTATTTTGCACAATATAGGAGATTGATATTGTTTAAGTCTTGCCGTTGTAAGAGTATACAACAACAACAATAATAATGTTCTAGTTTAGTTCACAAACACCCGTGTGGTCTTTTTTCTGCAGCACTCAGATTTACAGACAAACACGAGTGGGTGCGAGTGGAGGGCCCGATGGGTACAGTGGGCATCAGCAGCTTTGCTCAGGTACGTTACCCCATCAATAATTACTCAACACTTACCAGGATACTTCTGGCTGTCTGGATTTCTTCTGTTCTGTGACCTCTCAGGCATGTGACCGTCTTTGTTCAAGTTCTTAAGTTTTGTTCTTCATCCCTGCCTCTGTGTACTGTGAGGACTGTAGATCAGCTAAAAACACCCCAGACCAGTATTGGTTTAAACCAAAAAAAAAAAAAAAAGGAAATTTCAAATTAATTAGGTTCAGTCCAGGTCTAGAAGAATTAGCTGTTTAAAACGGACCCTTAAATATGTCATAACAGTGACATCTTATAAAGTGCACATCTTTCATTAACCACAGGAAGCTTTAGGTGATGTTGTATACTGTGGGCTGCCAGAAGTCGGGAAAAAGCTTCAACCAATGGGTGAGTGCTGTTTAAAAGTCATTCCTGTTTTACCACTCTCTGTCATCACTAGACAACTCTCTCTCCTCCTCGCCTTTTAGACGAGTTTGGTGCTTTAGAAAGTGTGAAGGCAGCTAGTGAGTTGTATTCGCCGTTGACTGGAGAAGTAACTGAAATCAACACAGAGCTGACGGACAACCCTGGACTTATCAATTCATCCTGCTATGAACATGGTAAGTGTACCTTACAGTGGGCCACAACTAACAAAGCAACTAGCCACCTCAACCTGAGAGACCCTCATCTGATTACCTGAAGCACTCTTCATTTCCCTCTCCCGTCTTTTAGGGTGGTTGATTAAGATGACCATAGAAAACCCTGGAGAACTTGAAGCACTCATGGATGAAGCTGCTTATGAAAAATACATCAAATCACTTGAGTAATCTGTTGTATTTACTTTGCTTTATTAATCCTGAAGAAACATTAGTGCTCACCTGTATGTTTCTGACATTAGAGACTCTACCAATAAATCTCTTTGAAGTATATTTAACTTGATTTTGTAATAGTTTCATCAAAGTAGTAGTTATTTTGTTAGTGTGACAAATGTCTTGTAGCATCTTTTACTTTTGCTTACTATCTCTAATAAAACTGAGGGCCAATCTCAGGTTATTTGGCTCAGTTGCTAACGTTGCTAAATGCTTCTTAATGACGTGTTTTTTTTATCAAAACCATGATTGTATAGTAAAGATCTTCAGTTTTTCCAGTGGATCCAAATATGTTTCCAGAGAAGTCTTTTTCATTATTTTATTTTCAGGGTAAGACTCCAGGTAGCCTGTCGTTGTCATTGTCATTAGTTAGCTCCCCCTATAAAAAAAGGTGGTATTTATTTTAAATATTCATGTGTCCATCATTAACACCTTCTTAATGCAAAGGTCCTCTCTGGTTTAAACAGTTTGTTTAACAGGTCCATAAAGAAAATTTAAATGTGAAATAACATTGTGTAGATTTTTAGCACTTCAAGAGAAACAAATTCAAATGAAGCAAGAAAATGAACTGAAACATATCCGTACACAAGGAGCAGTGTGAGGAACACATGGATGAAGATGAGCAATATGGCTGATGTAGTGTCCCTTCTATGAAATAACTTTGCTGAAGTTGCTTTTCACAGTACTGCAGTGTCACCGTGCACTTAATAATCTAGCCTAATTGCATAACTGAATCTTCTGTCAGTCATTCACTAGGATTGTCAATGAATCAGGGATCTTAATTTTACTTAATTTAAACTAATAAATGTGTTACAACCAATTAAAAGTGTATGATTTGCAGGAGGGATCTTTTATTTGGATATGTACTGGTACATTTGATTCCAAATATTGCACATTAATTTCACCTGTGCTCTGAATTAGTTCAGAGTAGGTGGATTGGCATCTTGAAAATGGTATTGTATCTACATTTGTGTTAAAGATTAGAAGGGTCTAGGACCAACTTGCTTGTGTTTGAGACGGTTTGTACTCTCACTTCTACTGTAAAGGTTTATATGACCCTGAACATAGAAACTATGACCGCTCCTTCACTCAAGCACTATGCACTTTGACCTTTGCCCTTGGATTAAGACACAGATGAGTTGTAGTGTAAGTATTATCAATGATTAATGAAGCAGTGATCATAGTTGCAGTTTCAGTCCAAGAACATATTGCTAGTTATGTTCTTGCTAGTTTCTGAAACAGCACACTATAGAAAAAAACAAAGAAATAAACTTTAAAAGTATATAAAATGTGATATCAGAATGTTTCATCTGAAAATATACACTAGAGAAATGTTAGAAGTTTATATACCAATAAAATAAAATAAAAAATTATAAAAGTGCTGTTGTTGAGTCATCATATGTAACTCTCAGCTATCATAAGGGAGAACCAGATGATGCTGCTTGTTGGTCCTCAAATGTATACAATTGTAGTACAAGACTAAAATTTGTTGAAGCCTAAAATATTTCTTGTGAAAATAAACATTTTTGATACCTATACTAGTGATACCTATACTATATACCTATACTATACGATACCTATACTATATTGTGGGTATTGTTTGAAATATTGCTGTCATCAAGGAACTGAGATAGATTAAAGATGGTATAAATCAGTGCTTCATGCAGTCTTAAGGTGTTTATTTCCATTACACATGCTGAACTGTACAAACTTCACTAAGGTTGATTTTTAAAAGAAATAAAAAAATTGACATTAATTAATATTTAATTAACACTGACACTTCTCAGTGCTGGGATGTTTTTAATGTTCCCTAACAATCTCCCTTCAGCTTTTCTCAGTTGTCTACGTTTGTACATCCCTGTTACAAAATAGAAATTCAGAGAAAATAAACCCTGCTGAGGCACTGGAATATAGGATAGTGACAATAATTTAAATATTCGCTTTCCAGTGAATTAAGAAGTTTGAACATATAGGCCAGGAGTCATTAACCAACCTAATTCAATATTTTTTACTGTGTGCTGAGGAAAGAATGATATAAAGATATGTAGAAGTGCCAGAAAGATTGCTAAGCATTTTTAAAATGAGTAATTGAAGATATTAAGTATGCAACTAAATAAAAGTACTTTTTCGGCTCTATTTCAGTGTGGCTTCACATATCCGGCAAAAGATTGGACGTGCCGCTCGCCATTGGTCGGTCTCTTCATATCCCATAATGCACTAGTTTGCCGCTTCCTTTTTCTTTTCGGCCATATTCCGCCCAGGACGGTACGTGTATTTGTGTTTCCAAGTCATCGAGTTTATCCACTTGAATCCTCGTTACACGTTCATCAAATTGCGTTTGGATTTTCTCGAATGAGCAGCGAAACTTGCTGTTTATAAGAACTTGTGATTATTAATCCATGAGCTGTAAAAAGTACACCATTGATGTGTTTGGCTCGTTGACGACACGCATGCGTAGACATGTTCGCTGAGCTAATCGCATAATTCACTGTTCCCATAAAGTCGTTTTCGCCTTTCTCAGGGTTATAAGCAGACATGGCCCCCAGTCGGAATGGCATGATCCTGAACCCCCACTTCCACAAGGACTGGCAGAGGAGAGTCCGCACCTGGTTCAACCAGCCAGCCAGGAAGCTCCGCAGGTAAGTCCTGCCCACGTGAGATGCGCCTTATACACCGACGTGCCGCTCCAAGCGGCTCCACGTGTGTGTGGTGGTTCAACGCTGTTCGTCCCGCAGGCGCAAGGCTCGCCAGGCCAAGGCCCGTCGCATCGCTCCCCGGCCGGTGTCTGGACCCCTGCGCCCCGTGGTGCGGTGTCCGACCATCAGGTACCATAACAAGGTCCGTGCCGGACGCGGCTTCTCCCTGGAAGAGCTGAAGGTAAATACACGTTTGTGCAGTGATCTCACCATGACGTGCTCCAGGGTTCGTCCAGATCCGATATAGAGGAGAGAACAGCCTTGCGTGGAGCTGTAGATGTAGGTGTACGATATCCAGAGGTTCTAATGCTAATATCACAATCAGATATTGACACTTATCTGTACTGTGTGGGACCTTATAGTTGTTTAGCAGAAATATCTTGTACATTTTCTGGTGGTGTCTGTCTAAATGTTTGTGAAAAGTGCTTCAGACAGAATTCATGTGTTTTAATTATTTCCTATGGCCATCGTAGCTGTTGTCCATATGAAGACTCTTTGTCTCAAGAATGTAGCACCTTAGAGAGAAAAAGAGAACCCAGGACATGTGTGGAAAAACAGAATTTATTTCAAATAGCAGGGAATGGAAGCCTCAGTTTTCAAATTGTAAATTTGGATAGCAAAGAACCTGGTAGTTTTCAACTAAATAAATAGGTTATAAATAAACTGACATCTTGAAAAACGTATTCAGATCATGAGTAGGGGCTCGTTTGTTTGCTTTTGAAACACAATATTTAAATGTGGTCATTTGTGTGTTGAAGCAACAGTCAGATGATGACAAATTCTCCGGAATCTCTGCACATCTTTGATGACTCTCTTTGAACCTTTTTTGCTGATGACTGTTGCGCCTCGCTTAAATGGTCCCTGTGTGCTGAATCACTGTTCCCGGGCCCAAGTGTATTAACTCCCAAATTCGTGTGTATGCGTTTGTTTGCATCTCTCAGGCTGCCGGCATCAACAAGAGGGTGGCCCGCACCATCGGCATCGCTGTTGACCCTCGTCGCCGCAACAGATCCACAGAGTCGCTGCAGACCAACGTGCAGAGGCTGAAGGAGTATCGCTCCAAGCTCATCCTGTTCCCCAGGAAGGCCACCGCACCCAAGAAGGGAGACAGCACTGTGAGTAGCTCGCCGCGTGCTGCTCCGTGATTGGCCCGGCCTCCGTTTGGGCTCTCGAACCGATCGCTTGGTTAGTTTCTTCTGGCAAGTGCAGAGAGCTTTTAATTTAATGTGAGTCATGGCTCTCTGTTGCTGGGTGGACCTCGGTCCTGCCAGTGACTTGCTAGCTTCTGTTGCATAGAAACTGCCGGTGACTTGAACAGCACCGCGCCGAAGGGCCTGCATGTTTTCAGTCTGCTGTAAATTAAATCGGCCCATGCTGACGAGCGTTAAGGAACCTGAACCACCGTTGCTCACAACCCGAGCTGCCTGGTTCGTACGCGTGACCCGAGACGTCACCGTTGGCTCTGTGTAACAACTCAAAACGAACTCAAAAGAATAAATGAAATGGGTGAACCATGTGCTACACAGCATCTATAAGAACTTCTAGTTCGGTTTTTGCAGTCAGATGATGACAATTTCTCCGGAATCTCTGCACACCCTTGATGATCCTCCTTTGAACCCTTTTCCAGCTGATGACTGCACTAAATTATTTTAAATTCGTGCTTCGTTGTTGAGCATGTGCGTTTCCCAACATCTCACCCGGTTCTTCCTTTTCCAGGAGGAAGAGCTCAAGATGGCCACGCAGCTCACTGGACCAGTCATGCCCATTAAAAACGTACGTATTATTCAATGAAGACACTTAGCCTTCGGACTAGTGGGAAAGGATTTATCCGTAATCCATAATATCGGCGTTTTAGATTTGACAAAATAAAAGTCCTGTCAGAAAAGGCTAGTTAATTGTGATTAACATGAAAACTACATTCATGAATCATTCATTTATCAATATCGTAACACGCATGCACGTGTGCGTTAATCACGTTAACTAGCTGTTCTGATGGGGCTTTTAAATTGTCGTGTCTATTTGTCGGTTTCTGACAGATCCGTGATCTTGCTTGTCCTGTTGCTCCCACAGGTGTACAAGAAGGAGAAGGCCCGCATGATCTCGGAGGACGAGAAGAAGTTCAAGGCCTTTGCCAGCCTGCGCATGGCCCGTGCCAACGCTCGTCTCTTTGGCATTCGTGCCAAGAGGGCAAAGGAGGCTGCAGAACAGGAAGTAGAGAAGAAGAAATAGTGTATGAAACTCCAAATAAAGTCTCTAACACAATCTTGCGCATCAGTCTGTTTGATCAGATGCATCAATTTGCAGATTCAAAATACATTTCACCACCAGATGGCAGCATATAATAACATCTCTGAGGATTTGGATTTGGTCTTGGTTTGATTTCCATGATCGGTTTAAGGTTTTTGTATTTCTACGAATACTTTTGCAATATGTTTTAGATGTTAAAGGGGTGTGGAACATTTCTCCTCTGATAAAAGCCTGATGTGCTGCCTTGACCCCTTGTTAAGAACCCACCACTGGTTCTTCTGGTTCAGGTTCTTTCTGCTGTGAATGAATTTGGGGGCACCTGGAGGAAACCATGCATAGTAGAAACGCTCATGACCGTACAGGAGGCACCATACAATAGCTTCCAAAACACTGCAAATGATGCTGCTTTTGTGCTGTAAAATCCAGTGTATGTTTAATTTAATGCAAGGCTATAGATGAACCTACTGGACACCTGGGCGGAGGTTTGGGAAGCAGAGAGGATGGTGGGTGTGTTATGCAAACATTCCTCCCTCTCCACCCAGCCTCTCTATTTGTGGTGAGTTCATGTTGCCTGTAGGCCCGTGTTGGAGAATTAAAAGCAAGTATGTAGGCCTTGTGTGTCAAACCTGCATTATTTTTCCATATTATGAAATGGCTTCCATTTTGACATTCTTGTCTTACACACAAAGGGATTAAATGCGTTTGCGCGAGAGGACATGGTTGATTAAAACAGACTCTGGGATGTCAGCAGATCTTTTCTAAGGGGGACATCTGACAAGGATATGTAAATCACGTATGGATTTATTTTCTTTGTGGGGAGTAGTGGAGGTGCTATTACCACTAGGGGGAGCTTTGAGTCATATAGGCACCAAGACCTTTGCCTTCAAAATGCATGTAAATCCACGAGGCCAAGAATATCTCAATACAGGGGAGTGAAGCTGAGAATTAGCCTACATATGGGTTTATGTAAGTAGTCCAAAATAGGCTTTGATTCTCATGTTCACTCAAACGTTATGAATGGCTTCCGTCACGCTGTTCAATGATAATATTTTAACTCGTCACAATAATACAGTATCATGGGGAATTACAGGCCTTCGCTACAAGTAGCTTTAATTACAGGCTCTGTCGCTTTGGCAAATACCTTTCTTGTTGCGAAGTGGTATCTTGTCTATATGTACCAGTGAGTCGCTCTAATAATGGTCTTCTTGCAGCTTAAGCTGTGAATGTATTCTCACATACTGTCGACTGTAGTGTCTGCATCGCTCGTTGTGCACGCGGCAGCCAAGGGAACAGGAGCTCAGGTGTAGTCGCGCGAGCCCTGGTGCTCCTCGAGCGCGCGGAATCCCCACGTGAGATCCGCGGCTTCCAGTTGAACGTGAGACTTGACGGCGGCAAGTCTTTGACTAGTCTATTACGTATCCAGTTTTTTTGGCAAACGGACCGATGCCTGAGAGTTTAGTCTTTATAATAGCACTCAGCCTGACTCACGTCTAGTGGGGTAAGTAATCCAAGTAATATGAAACCTGCAAAACTCGAAGAGTTGTGAACTGACCAGAGACCTCTGAGAAACAGGTTTACGCACATGCTTGCAAATATTAGGATTATCACAATTTCCCCTCTTGGAAAGTAAATAAACAAAGATTGACTGAAATCAGCAACCGCATAGTAGCCTCAACAAACACCTCTCCTGTGCTGAGCAAACAGAACAGTTAAGCGAGGATGGAGGAAAGGTGCCCAGCAGCCTTGGGGGAGGAATGCATCGTTTTAACATCTTGTTATCTAAGAGAAGGATGTGGGCCGTGATGTGAAATACAGTAGTAAGGTACTTGAACAGGTCATGTACAAATGCACTTGACACGAGAAAGCGCACATACAACGGAGCGAGTGATGGTTACATAAGCACCGGATTACTCAGTGGGTAGTGTGTTTAAACCGGAGTTGTACGGTACCGAGCCGCACTTACAGTCCCGTGTGGCGCGTGACTGTGCAAGTGTGTCATTTGTTGATGTATTCGGGGTTGTTTTAGTGTTAAACGTTAATGTGTATTTATAATGCACGTGGACTGTTTAAATAAAACCGAAATGTTGACGCCTCCCACGCCTTTCTTGTCTTCTTCCGCATTACTCAGACCTTAACTAGCTCGCAGTGTGTCTCTCACAGTGCCCGAAGTGCTTGAAATCGTTTCCAACTGTCTCCTCTCCCAAATTTGACTCGTAACGAGATATCTTGGATGTTTCCCCCACAGTGCGGCGTGGTCCAGAAATGAAAACGAAGGCCTTTTACCGAGGCAACTTTTAGTGTGATAGATAAGCACGGTTTCCTCTTCATCTAACCTTCCCTTCTTCATAAGGAATGCATCTGACCTCGACGGGAAGATTTAGCATTTTAATAACAAATTTTATTCGTGCTACCTGCATATAGTGACATTGTACACTGCACTCAAAAGACCAAGCAATTAATTTACCACCGCAGCATGCAACGTTTGGCTTCAACCAGCCTTGTGGCTGTGATAACCCAGTACGTGGAGACTAAAACAACATATGCCGTGCTGAATTAACACCTACGTTGCTCATTTAAGTCCACAAATGTGCACTAGAAGAGTTAATTCATCATTTGAGATGTACATTCTGCTGTGTACATATAGGTACTGCAGGCATCTCACGCATGATTGTCTTTTTACGTGCACGCTCCTGTCGACTCCTCTAAATTGACGTCAGTTAGGGGAGTTTTTTTCTGTTCACGCGAAGGCTGTCAGATAAGTGGCAGTCAGACGCGCCTTTGTGGTCCTCGAGTGGAATATGACGGCACGACATCCTCCTCCTCCTCCTCATCAGCAGAAGCGCTTTGGGGCACATCTCACTCCCTCTCACACCCTCTCACTCCCTCTCACACCCTTCGTCCCCAGCGCCGCTCTCAACTGCGCCCGAGTTTCGGAAAATTTAACGGCGGTGGAGGAAAGATTTAAATAAATATAGAGCGTCAACAGGAGGTAAGAGCCATTTCCCATTAACATAATAGTAGATCTAATAGACAACAATTACTCGCCTTTTAAATTCTGTTTCGTTTGTTATATGTGTGTTGAGGAGGCAGTGAGCGCACTGGCTAAATGTTTGTTTAATAAATATTAGTGATTTAGGCTGCTGAGGTTTCGTGGCACCATAGTGCTGTTTAACTCACCGCTAAATTACTTTTCACTTGGCCACGAATAAGAAGCCAAGTTAAAAGAGGAACCAGACTCTAGGCTCAGACCCAGGCGTTCGTGGTTCCGAACCGTCACATAGGCTGGTGCCGCAGGGATTTTATTTCATTCCGTACCGGAGTTGCGGTTGTGAGTAGTGTTGAAGAAAGACCCAACACGAGTATGGTATGTGTGCATTGCCATCATTTGCTAATTAGCTATTACTGCCTTGACAGCTTCGCAAGGAATAAACGCGTGAATCCTTCAGCAGTTTGTTTTAAGGTGGCTATAAATGTTATATGTTAATTTTCGACGAATACACAAACTTTCAGAATACATACTGAATATCTAGTATTTATTTCTGTTGTGTTTGGTAATGAAATTTAAGGCGAATCTGAAATTTCTCGTGCTATTTCCCGCGGTTTTTCAAAACATCAAAACCCCGACAGATGAAAACTTGGATTACTGGATTTCTCGGTAACCCAAATGAACTCGCGCAACTCCAGCCGAGAAGCGAAAGTAGCTGTCCACGAGGCGTGGTGCTGAAAACTAATTATGCGCAATAGTGCGCGTTTTGTGGCTGTTTTATGGTTTTGTCTTTGCCACGACCGAATTGTTGACATTATCTGTAAGGAGACGCAACATTTAATGGTTAATCGTTAAGGTTGTTGTTTAGCAGACATGGCAACCAGCATTGTCAAGTGAAACAGCATTTTGGCATTTGTTGTCGGTACTAAACGGAGCCGCCCAGGCGACCAAGGGACTGGTTAAGACACTTTGCTTTTTCTTCTTTGAGACACCTCTATGTGGTCATACATTGAAATATAACGTAATCTGTCTGCAATCAAATTTTGTTTCCCCCAAAGTATCATTTTTACACGATTGAGTAGATATTATTAATATGACAGCATCTCATTAAACCATATCGTTTATATTTTACCTTTTAATCAAGAGTTTTGCGATGAGCTCTTTTGCATGCAAATGAGAACAAATATTTTATCTGAAAGAAACTGTTTTTTAATAGAAATAGTAGTTTAATATTGAATTATGAATTATTTGTCAAAGCAGAAAGCTCTGGTACTTTGAGATAGCATACAGTATGACACTTTTCTTCCTCCTTAGGGGTTCTCTGTGGAGGGTAGCTTTAGCTACCTCCCCATTCATCTCTGAGGTCCAAGACTCCATACGTGGTAGTTCTGAGTCCATTCATCTCAACCGCTGCAACTCTGAGAAAGAGATGACCTCACCTCTGGCTTGCTTACCAAGTGAAGATCTTTGAATTGGCTCCACAGCGGTTTCCTCTCAGAAGATCCATACAGCTGCATCTTCTCCTACTGATTGTACTCCATCCACGTGCAGCCACCATGAGCGAGTCTCAGGAAGCCACGTCTCCCGTGGCCGGCATCGGCGGACCCGTAGCCTGCGTTACCAAAGTGGAGCTGCGGGTGTCCTGCAAGTCCTTGCTGGACAGAGACACGCTCAACAAGTCTGACCCCTGTGTCGTCCTCATGGTCCAGGCCCAGGGGCAGTGGACTGAGGTGAGTGTGAGATCTTCCTCTTTGTGAAGAATGTATGGACAGCTCAAGGAAACTGAGGTCTTGATAAACTCATGCAGCCATAGGTTCTAGTTTTAATATCAGTTTAATTAGCCAAGGGTATAAGAAATTTCAACCCCTGATGTATGGGTCTCTAAAATGGCTAAAAGATGTGGTTTGCCTTAATAATTAATTCATGTAATGGATTTAGCTGCTCTACACAGCATGGTTCTTCTTAGTATGGTTTTTCTTCTGATCTTTTGAGTATTTCGAAGGCAGACTTCATGTGCATGGATGTGTGTGTGTGCGTGTGTGTGTGTGTGTGTGTGTGTGTGTGTGTGTGTGTGTACACGTTTTCTGTGAATGAACCTGGAGGGGGAACTGAGACTGCAGGAGCGGAACTGAGAGCCCCACCTCCTTCATGCATATCCACATAAGTTGGGTTAAGGAGAACATTATCGCCAACCACAGTCTCAGTTTGGAGACATCCCTGCGAGTTAAAGAGGGAGCTGTCTGCAGACGCACGTCAGGCTGAGGGATGACACCTTAATCCCGGCCCCATTATTCCAACAGCTGTGTCATGTAGCCCATCCAAGAGAGCTGCGTGACGGCCCTGGAAGACAGCAACCTGTTTTCACCCACAGCAGAACCGCTCTGTCTCCATTTCCATTCGATACCAATTCCATTTGGTGAAGTGCCTGTGTGAAACGTGGTCTGTGCAGCAGCAGATTGGCCACAACTATGTTTACTTGCGCCTCGATTTGTCTGACAGCATTTGTCTGCTGCGCTGCCGTTTTGAATTTGCCGTTCGTGTCAGTGAAATGTCACTAAGTGTCAAATCAAGCTGTCACTACGAGTCATGTCACTCGCCCCCATCGTGAGTGTGATGAGGACGTGCAGACAAGTTAAGGCTTGACCGGTGAAGAGGTCAGCTTGATTTTCTACGCAGTGTCCCTGTCCGGCCAGCAACACATGACATTCTCAGCGACTTCGCTCTCACTAGCACTTCAAATTTCGTTCCAGTGCCTAATGTATTTCAGTCATTCCAGTTCCAAGCTAATAAAACCGTATGGAACTGTGACTAAAATGGGAACAATGTTAATTGTGTAGAACAACTCCTTCTCGGCTTATAACTGAATTCATTATCTTCTCTCCACTGTATGAGGATGATTAATTATGACAGTGCCAACACAGTTGTTAAAAAGTGGTGGGTTGAAATCTTTTATAATGGATGCAAATTACCTCCCAGTAGAGTGCAGTGTTCTGCAGGAATATATGCGAGATATAACACAAAAAGTCCACGATAGCAACCTTTTATGTAATGACTTCCTATGGCTTCCAGGTTTTACATAGCAGAAGATAATGTTGATGGTTAACTAATGGGAACAGCCAATTATGCAGTTCCTTTGTGCAGGTCTAAAGTCTGACTATTGAAAAACCGTGAAGTAAAAGAGCACCAGTTGGCTAACCAGGTTTAGATGTACATCTACTTCACTCACAAATAACATTTTCTTTCTCTGGAAAGATGTTTGAATTACTGTCAATAATCCATTTTCAAACCTTTCATCTCCAATCATACTCTTACTAGATTCAAGAGACAGGTTTGCAATATTCATTGCACGAATATTGCACGAATATTTCCATAGGTAAACTTTTAACATTGGTACGTAAATGCTTTGTTGTATCACCCACTTAAAATACAGCGATGGCAAAGTAACAAGCCCATGTCATTATTTGGTCAGGACAACAACATGCCTTGTTAGACAGAAATCACAAACAGGGGAATAGCTTCAGCTAATTGTGCCACAGCAGAACAATAAGTGGCCAGCTAGCCAATATCCAATCTAGTAGACAAACTCTCCTGAACAAAAAATAACTCAGAAAGCCACGTGGGAATCGCTTGTGCAACAAATTATGTGGATACTGCACCATCATTTATAATTTAAGCGGCTCAGGCGTAATTGTGAGAGTGAAAAGTGTTTTGGGAAATTCTAGATTATTACTTCTTTCCAGAGCTGCAAAATAGCGGAAATATGAGTAAATGTCAGATGCTTCTTAATTTCCTGAGTCTGGTAATACAACATTGCCCTCTCAGCCACAACATTTCGGTCCAGCTCTAAACAATGTTGGAAATTCATAGGAGAATATAAAGAAGTCAGTAAAAGGCTTCCATATAAAGCACTTTTGTCTGCCATCATCAGTAAAACATCAAATGATGACATTTCTCACTTCATGTCAGTCTTTTACTAACACACCATTCTTGACAATGTCAATCTTCCCCCAGACATTCTGGTGTTTACTTGGTGATGTTGGAAACCATCGTTTAGGAATGCTGAGGAAACAGATTGGATATTATTACAGTATATTCTCTTTCCCGTCCTGCTGGGCACAGCACGGTACAGTTTAGTGCTTTGCTTTGTTTATAACACGTAATGCAACTTATCACATAATCAAACCCCTCAGGTGTTGAATTAGGTGTGATAGAAATAAAGGAACGGTAAACTGTTGATAGTGCCGGACCCATCAGCTAATAGCTTATATAAATGATCTCTAGTGAATGTCTTTCTTTATTGGAATAAGCAGGGAATTTGATTAAAATAAAATAAATAAAGAATTCTGTAGCAAACAGCCTCATTGTTGGTAGCTCCGAGTTAAGAAGTGTTTCACTGATGTATTTCTTTAACCTTTATCATTTATTCTACCTAGTGCAAGAACAGATGACTTATTATTTTGCAGCAAGGCTTTGTTTTCTTCCAAGCTTTTGATCTGGTGCGATTTGAGGATAGAATCCTGTGTAGAAATCAGGGGACTGTGGGTTTGTGGGGGGTGTAGTCTGAAACAGGGCGGCACAGCAGTGCTCCCTGAACACGCTCCTAAAGCCCTATTAGTGGAGTCATTGCAGAGATAACTGCCTTGTGAAACAGGAATGAGAGGGGTTGTGTGGTTAGTGTCACTAGTATTATACGCATTTATTTACTTGTCTATTTATTTCTTTGTTTGGTTGTTGTTTTTATAGCTGCTTTCTTAGCAGGAGGACAGAGTGTGTGTATGTGTTTCGCTGATTAAAAGAGTGGTTCATTTCTCTTATCCCCCATGTTACAATGCACCACTTTACATGTCTATGGACTGGTGTATCGGTTTACAGTGGAGAGACAGTTCAATGAATCTGCTCTATGTAGAAATGTATGGCTGTTTATTTTGGTCATGATGTACATTCTCTTGTTACCTGGGATCAGGATGCTGGTGCTCCTATGGAATATACTGTATATAAAAGTACTATACTATACTATACTATACTATACTATACTATACTATACTATACTTTGTACATTCTGCATGAGAGAGTGTTGATGCTCTCACCCATCCGGTTCTGTACATCCTAATATATTATTTTCTCTGCAGACAAGCAGAAGAGCTTTGTGCTGGTTTTTCTATATGGTGAAATGTTCATGCTACTGTATATAGTCCAAAGAAAAAAGCCTGAGCTTCAGTGCATGTAGGCGTTGTTTAGGTGTCGCCCGACTAGTCGGCTCAGTGTGAAATGTGGTGCTTTGGGTGATTTAAAATCCATGATTATGCCATCATAGGCCTACAGTTGCTGTGTGTGAACATCCAGGTCTGGATGCTGAGCGTGTCTCATCCACACGATCATCCCCCACGTGAGTCATGGCGGGACTCCTGTGGCGTGGCCAATCGCTGGTAGTGGCAGATAACGTTGTGTTTAGGCAGCGTCCAGGTGCTGTAAAGGTATCGGCGAGCAGAACGCAGCGGAGATGGCAGGCGGGAAGGAGCTGAGCGGCATTAGTGAGCGATGAACGCCACCCGGGACCGATCGGAGCGGCTCCTTCTTCTACGGTCCCCCGAGTGGACCGAGTGGTTTCAGGACGTGGGCTCATTGCCCCTGGCTGGGGGGCGGGATGGTGTGCACAGAGAGGATAGGGACCATTAGGTGGGTCACCCTTGGCTCTCACACCCTCTCGCAGGGGAAGTGCCATTGTCATGCAAATCAATACTGAATGCTAAATTGAGTGAGAGCTAAACCCACTCAAATCTCATTTTCTGTAAACAACTCACATCCCTCTCTTTCTCTCTCTCTCTTTTCTCCAACTCTCTCTCTTCTTCTCTTCTCTCTTATATTCCCTCTTCCCTCCACTATTTATACATTTGTGTCAGCGCGAGCATCCTACAGGACTTTGACAAAGGCTTCTGACTCTTCTACTCATGTTGTGCCCCATTAAAGCTGTAGTCATTCGTTCCTATAGTGCTGTGCACAGCCCTTGCAGCACATGTGACTACTCCGTCTGAGATCTCGCCAACCCGCTGCTGGCCTGTGCGTGTCAAGTCCTTCCAACTACGACCCCTTCAGCACTGCACAAACATGTCAGGGGTGGCGAAAGCCTTCCGGCTCGAGTCCTGGCCCTGGCCAACGAACGCTGGGTGATTTAGCGGCTCCGTTCCTTGAAGCGGCTACCCTGAGTGAGGTTTTGAAATAGCAGTCATTTCTTTAGCCATCTTCTTTCAGGCTTAGATGTTCTACTCGTGTTCTTTTGGGAATGCACCCGGTTGAACTGCAGGGTCCTAATTTGCATTCCTGCACTTTGTTTAACTTCAGATGGTAGGACTCCGTACACCAGAGATCTGACCAGATCTGACCAGATCTGACCAGATCTGACCAGATTACCCTTTTGCTCTCATGCGTGTCTCTTCTCCTGTCTGTGTGCTCTTTTGCAGAAGCCAAAAACCCTGTGTGTACTGGAAATATCGCTCCTGAGTTCTGCATAGTTAACACGAAGCCGTAATCAGCAGGCTTGGAGCTCCACATAATATGGATGCTGCATGTATCTGAAGGTCCAGATGATGCCAGCAGTGGCATTGTGGAAGTGGGTCTCTAACAGGCTTGATGGAGAGGTGTCATTTCTCTTGATGTGTGTAATACAGAGGCATTGAGGCTTCGACACTGTCACTGTCCTACAGTTAGCGAGATTGATCAGCCTGCCAAGCATGCAGGAAGTGCAGCTTTCCCTCACTGCTGTGAAGGTGCTAAATGACCCTTTCAAACAGCCTTTTTGGATTTTGATGGCTAAGCTCACTTGCCTCTCTCTATCCTGTGTGCAGATTTTCAAAACGAATAGAGGCTGGAGCACAGATGGCAGGGATTCTTCCTTCTCCCCCTCTCTCTCTCTCTTTCTCTCTCTCTCCCCCTCTCTCTGTCTCCCTCTTTCTCCCTCTCTGTATCTCTCCATCTTTCTCTCTCTCTCTCGCTCTCTCTCTCTCTCTCTCTCCTGCTATGTCTCTCTCACCCTCTCTCTCTCCCCCTCTCTGCCTCTCTCCCTATCTCTGTCTCCCTCTCTCTCCCTCTCTGTATCTCTCCATCTTTCTCTCTCTCTCTCTCCCCTGCTATGCCTCTCTCCCTCCCTCTCTGTCCCTCTCTCTCCCTCTCTGTATCTCTCCATATCTCTCTCTCTCTCTCTCTCTCTCTCCCTCTTTGCCTCTCTCTGTCTCTCTCTCTCTCCCTCTCTGCATCTCTGCATCTCTCTCTCTATCTTTCTCTCTCTCCCTCTCTATATATATATATATATCTCTCCCTCTCTCTCTCTCTCTCTCTCTCCATGTGCTGTTCCAACACTGGTTTAACTACATTTCAGCTGTAATAAGGTCTGTCTGCTAATGTTACAAATGGCTCACGATATTCAGTCTATTTTCATTCCTCAGATTACATTTCTCTTATTGTGACGAATTGCATGGTCACTCGGAGTGCAGGAGTATCTTTGTGGTCAGATTCCCTCTCCGAGTAAGGTCAGGGTAAGGTCAGAGTAATGTCAGTGTGAGCGTAGAATAAGGATTTGAGCATAACACGTTTATTTGAACACGATAGCATGCTTCGGTGATTTTTCCATATGCTCATGTGAACAATGGTGGAGGTGAGGGAGGAGGGGAGAGGGGGATGAGGTGAGGGAGGAGGGTGGGGGGAGATGGAGGAGAGGGAGGAGGGGAGAGGGGGATGGAGGAGGGTGGGGGGAGATGGAGGTGAGGGAGGAGGGGAGAGGGGGATGGAGGAGAGGGAGGAGGGTGGGGGGAGATGGAGGAGAGGGAGGAGGGGAGAGGGGGATGGAGGAGGGTGGGGGGAGATGGAGGTGAGGGAAGAGGGGAGAGGGGGATGGAGGAGGGTGGGGGGAGATGGAGGTGAGGGAAGAGGGGAGAGGGGGATGGAGGAGGGTGGGGGGAGATGGAGGTGAGGGAAGAGGGGAGAGGGAGATGGAGGTGAGGGAGGAGGCTTGATGCATGAATGAACCCATCGGGAGAGCAAGGGCACGATCTGCTCAGCTGGGTGTGTGTTTGTGTACGAGCATGTCTGTGTGTGGCACGCACATGTGTGTATGTGTGTGTGTGTGTGTGTGTGTGTGTGTGTGTGTGTGTGTGTGTGTGTGCGCGCGAGAGAAAGACCTTAACAGTCAAGCCTCAGTGCCAGCGTTACAAAACCATTAGACCATAAATAAATAGAAATAATTGTAAGGCATTTATGGTGTTATCATATTTAAGAATGATGAGAAATATTTATCATGCATGTAAGAGACATGAAACCATCATTCTTCCTGGTGTTCCATATGTCCACCATTTATGCACGCTGCCTTAAAACTGTCCGGTTATCTTTATATCTTTATGGACGGATCAGGTCTGAGTGGCAGTGGAGCAGTAGGTGTGGCCCTGGAGCAGTAGGTGTGGCGATGGGGCAGTAGGTGTGGCCCTGGAGCAGTAGGTGTGGCGATGGGGCAGTAGGTGTGGCCCTGGAGCAGTAGGTGTGGCGATGGGGCAGTAGGTGTGGTGATGGGGCAGTAGGTGTGGCCCTGGAGCAGTAGGTGTGGCGATGGGGCAGTAGGTGTGGCGATGGGGCAGTAGGTGTGGTGATGGGGCAGTAGGTGTGGTGATGGGGCAGTAGGTGTGGCGATGGGGCAGTAGGTGTGGTGATGGGGCAGTAGGTGTGGTGATGGGGCAGTAGGTGTGGCGATGGGGCAGTAGGTGTGGCGATGGGGCAGTAGGCGTGGCCATGGGGCAGTAGGCGTGGCCCTGGAGCAGTAGGTGTGGCGATGGAGCAGTAGGTGTGGCGATGGGGCAGTAGGTGTGGCGATGGGGCAGTAGGTGTGGTGATGGGGCAGTAGGTGTGGCGATGGGGCAGTAGGTGTGGCCATGGGGCAGTAGGTGTGGCCCTGGAGCAGTAGGTGAGGCGATGGGGCAGTAGGTGTGGCGATGGAGCAGTAGGTGTGGCGATGGGGCAGTAGGTGTGGCGATGGGGCAGTAGGTGTGGCGATGGGGCAGTATGTGTAGTGTTGGGCAGTAGGTGTGTCGATGGGGCAGTAGGTGTGGTGATGGGGCAGTAGGTGTGGCGATGGGGCAGTAGGTGTGGCGATAGGGCAGTAGGCGTGGCCCTGGAGCAGTAGGTGTGGCGATGGGGCAGTAGGTGTGGCGATGGGGCAGTATGTGTGGCGATGGGGCAGTAGGTGTGGTGATGGGGCAGTAGGTGTGGCGATGGGGCAGTAGGTGTGGCCATGGGGCAGTAGGTGTGGCCCTGGAGCAGTAGGTGCGGCGATGGGGCAGTAGGTGTGGCGATGGAGCAGTGGGTGTGGCCCTGGAGCAGTAGGTGTGGCGATGGGGCAGTAGGTGTGGCCATGGGGCAGTAGGTGTGGCCCTGGAGCAGTAGGTGCGGCGATGGGGCAGTAGGTGTGGCCATGGGGCAGTAGGTGTGGCCCTGGAGCAGTAGGTGTGGCGATGGGGCAGTAGGTGTGGCGATGGGGCAGTAGGTGCGGCGATGGGGCAGTAGGTGTGGCGATGGAGCAGTAGGTGTGGCCCTGGAGCAGTAGGTGTGGCGATGGGGCAGTAGGTGTGGCCCTGGAGCAGTAGGTGTGGCGATGGGGCAGTAGGTGTGGTGATGGGGCAGTAGGTGTGGTGATGGGGCAGTAGGTGTGGCCCTGGAGCAGTAGGTGTGGCGATGGGGCAGTAGGTGTGGTGATGGGGCAGTAGGTGTGGTGATGGGGCAGTAGGTGTGGCGATGGGGCAGTAGGTGTGGTGATGGGGCAGTAGGTGTGGTGATGAGGCAGTAGGTGTGGCGATGGGGCAGTAGGTGTGGCGATGGGGCAGTAGGCGTGGCGATGGGGCAGTAGGCGTGGCCCTGGAGCAGTAGGTGTGGCGATGGAGCAGTAGGTGTGGCGATGGGGCAGTAGGTGTGGCGATGGGGCAGTAGGTGTGGCGATGGGGCAGTAGGTGTGGTGATGGGGCAGTAGGTGTGGCGATGGGGCAGTAGGTGTGGTCATGGGGCAGTAGGTGTGGCCCTGGAGCAGTAGGTGAGGCGATGGGGCAGTAGGTGTGGCGATGGAGCAGTAGGTGTGGCGATGGGGCAGTAGGTGTGGCGATGGGGCAGTAGGTGTGGCGATGGGGCAGTATGTGTAGTGTTGGGCAGTAGGTGTGGCGATGGGGCAGTAGGTGTGGTGATGGGGCAGTAGGTGTGGCGATGGGGCAGTAGGTGTGGCGATAGGGCAGTAGGCGTGGCCCTGGAGCAGTAGGTGTGGCGATGGGGCAGTAGGTGTGGCGATGGGGCAGTATGTGTGGCGATGGGGCAGTAGGTGTGGTGATGGGGCAGTAGGTGTGGCGATGGGGCAGTAGGTGTGGCCATGGGGCAGTAGGTGTGGCCCTGGAGCAGTAGGTGCGGCGATGGGGCAGTAGGTGTGGCGATGGAGCAGTGGGTGTGGCCCTGGAGCAGTAGGTGTGGCGATGGGGCAGTAGGTGTGGCCATGGGGCAGTAGGTGTGGCCCTGGAGCAGTAGGTGCGGCGATGGGGCAGTAGGTGTGGCCATGGGGCAGTAGGTGTGGCCCTGGAGCAGTAGGTGTGGCGATGGGGCAGTAGGTGTGGCGATGGGGCAGTAGGTGTGGCGATGGAGCAGTGTGGAGCCCTGTGTCCAGTGTTCTCCTCTCTGTTCCTCAGCTGGATCGCACAGAGGTGATCAAGAGCAACCTGAACCCAGTCTTCGCCAAGGTGTTGCTGCTAGACTACTACTTTGAGGAGGTTCAGAAACTCCGTTTCGAGGTCTACGACATACATGGCACCCACAGCATTGGAACACGTGATGATGACTTCCTGGGTGGTGTGGAATGCACCCTTGGTCAGGTGAGAAGGTGTTCTCCTTTTTTACATGTATGGTGTCAGGAAACTCTCACCATGGATATGAATGTGAACCATAATTAAGTGCTTTTAAAAACCTGCCCAACAGATTGTAGCACAAAAGAAGATGACGAAACCTTTGTTACTGAAATATGGAAAATATGCGGGGAAATCTACGATTACAGTAAGTTAAAGCTCTAGATTTATATCAGTTATGATATAAGATATATAGGATATATATGCTATACAATATATACAAATGTAATTACAATGAAATAAGTGTATGTTACCATTATAGTCACCAACATACACTGAGCAGTCTCTGTAATTTCACTCTGTTTCAGAGGTAAAACTATTTTCTGCAGGCAATGTGTCAGATGTAATTATATTTTACTCTGCTTTGATTTACTAATTCATGCAAGCAGATTACTGTGAATGGCTGAAAGACAAAAACAAAATAATTGATAAGGATGCCATGAGAGGAAGTACCTCATCTAGTCAGAGAAAGATGAAGAGGAGGTTGGGACGTGGAGTACACGCCACCTCTCAGGCTAGTGCTCTGTTTAAATGCGAGCATGGCTGGCAGAGATGCACCTTCTGGGACCCTCACGTAATGTGTTCATATGTTTGAATGGGAGTTCGAGTCTTCGGGGTGTGTGGCAGAGAAGCTGAATTGCTGTAATTATTTCAGACTCAGTATCTTTCCCTAGATGTTACAAGATTCCATGCATAAAAAATGTCCTGCTCCAACATCAGGAAAAGTATCATAGTGTGGATTGTTGCTGGCCGTCTTGTGGCCGTTTTTTTTTTTTTTTACATGTTCTGGCCCTGCCATGAGTGCGACTCTGCACTGATTTATAACTAAGGTTGCGGTGTTGGTGAGTTCACTCTCCGACTTATTGGATGCGAGAGACAGGGAGTGGCGGATATGACACGCTAGTCCTTGTGATGGCAGCTGCTATAAATGATGTTACTGCAGATTTATGACTCTTCAGGCCAGAGGCCTTGTTTGTTTACAAAAGAAATATATTTCTTTAACACTTGCCTCTTAAGACATCTTCACCTTCAGGCAGATGGAAAACAAAAGGATATTTACTCTATAATATAATTTTATTTTACTTCCAAAAATGGAAAATATCAATTCTGACCAAAACTGCAGACAGTAGTTCCAAATGTCTTCCATCAGCATTGTCCGATTTTTCTGTAACCAAAGCTTACAATCATTTAAGTATAAAAAACTGTAAAAAGTATAGAAAGTTATTTTTCTCATTTTCTGCTTGGAAGTCGCTGCCTGCTAACCCTGCCACACTGCACTGTGGGCTCGGCCAATCACAGCGCTTACACTTGACGTTTCTGAGACAGTTGGCTTTTTCTGACTTTTGAACACCCATGTTAATGACGTATAGACTCGAAAGTCTTCCTCATTAAATGTCACCAAGCCATAAAAGAGTGTTTTTTAAAATGACTGCTCACAAAATTACTTTCTTGCTTTAACATTCCACTCTGCACATCTATTAATAGGTTACAAAAGTAGATTAGACATTCACACAGGGGAAGCTGTGGTCCTAAAGAGTCTGATGATTGTCAAGAGTCTGATGGTTCTAAAGAGTCTGATGATTGTCAAGAGTCTGATGGTCCTAAAGAGGCTGTTGATCCTACCTGTGTGATCCTACAGGATTGTACCTGTGACGGGCGAGGGAATGCAAAAAAAGAAGGAAGCGATCACGATAGTCTCAGTGAAAATGGAGGATATAATGAATAATGTGCATCAACGCAAAACCTCTGACATAATCCAAATGAAGGATACAATAACTAGCAGTCAACTGATACAAAGACAAGACATATAAGGACAGACAAATGACCCTCAGGTGTCGGGTTCCCTAAATGGGCCACGCCCACCTGAGAGACAAACACAACGTCACAACGACAGGACAAACATGAAATACATGCCACTGCTTACGGGGCCGGTCGGCCTCCGTACTGTGATATTACCTGTTGATTAATTGTTGATGTAAATAATTTTTTACTAATTTTAGGAGTTTGTAATTGTTATAATCTGTAATCTATTCCAGTTATTTTACATCTTAATAGCACAGTTACATCCAAGTCCCCATATCACAGTCATATTGTTACGCCATGACTTGTTTTGCTGCAGTTAGTGTGGATCCAATGGAAATAGACCCTCTCAACTGGAGTATTAATGCGGTTGTGTTAATGAACACTTGCCTTACACAATTGCTGTTTTAGCATATGTTTCACTCTTCTGAAAAAAAATCTATAGTTAATATATTCATGCATAATACAGACTATGAGTGTAGGCTATGTTAATCCGTTCAAAGGAATTCCATTTGTGTTTGGGAACCCAGTGGTGAACCCTTGTTAACTAAAGCTAGCTCTCTCACAATGTATCTGCAGTTTGATCAAAGTTACATCTCCACTACATGACTTACAACAAATCAGAAGCCCAATGCATATCAAATATATATATATATATATATATATATATATATATATATATATATATATATATATATATATATATATATATATATATATTTGTTGTTGTTGTTTGTTTTTTTTTTTTACAAAGATTCACGCAGAAGAAATTTCTGGAAACAATGGATACGTTGAACTCTCCTTTTGCGCCAAGAAGTTGGATGATAAGGTAAGAAAATAAGTTTCTCAAATTGACTTTAAATCTGATTGGGTGAGCACCCACTCACTGCACTGTCTTCATCATCCTTTGTCATTTAGTTGGAGGGAGTTGATCTTCCCCTCATTATTGATGTCTACGGTGGTTGCACTGCCTTTTCATTCATCTGCTAGGAAGCCTACTGAGCTCTGATTGATGTTTATGATACTCCAAATTATTAGCCATTAGGACTGCTGTATTGCCTAGAAATAGAAAGGTATCTGTGGCTGCTGTGCTGGACAATGCTAAAGGCTTGGAGCTCTGGTGCAGCCCTGTGGTCACGGTGAATTGTCTCCCCAGGGCATCAGAGCAGGGAGCAGGGGGGCCTTATGTGTACCATGTGCGTGCCGTGTTGGGGGTGACAGGCTGACAGGGTGCTGTCTGATGCTGCTTGATGCTATATGATGTTGTCTGATCCTGTCTGATGTGTGTCTGATGCTTTCTGATGTTGTCTGATGCTGTCTGATGTGTGTCTGATGCTGTGTGCGACCCCCTCTATCCCTCTTTCTCTCACTTGCTCTGCTCAGGTCGTGTCTCCCTCTCTCTCCTCCCTCTGTTGCTCTCTCCCTGCTCACTTGTTTTCCACCTCTCTCTCTCTCTCTCTCTCTCTCTCCATCCTTCTCTCTCTCTCTGTGTGTCTCTGTTTTACGCCAGCATGCTCTTGCACTCACATTTTGCCATTTCGCACTCGATTTGCCTGGGGTCATGTTTGCGTGGGAGAGAGGGGTTGGGGTTTGGGTTGGGGGGGGGTGTTGTTCAGCAAAGTGCAACATTTTGTTTATCCGTGTAAGCGTTGCACAGGTCTGAATTCATGCATCTGAAACAGTCTGGAGTGACAGCAGGCTGAAAACCTTGCAAAATCGCTAATCAGTTCACATCGTGCTCCAAGATCTCATGGAGATATGTCTAGTGGTGATTTCCCTCCAAGCCAGGATGTTCTATTTGAAATTTATGGCATGGCTGTGGGAGCACGTCATGCCCTCATTGGTCAGAGGAGTGGTTGAGGCATGCCCTCATTGGTTGGAAGAGTGGTTGAAGCATGGCCTCATTGGTGAGAGGAGTGGTTGAAGCATGCGTTTCGTGCGCCCACGTAAGCCTTCAGGCAGTTCAGGCTTTCACGGCGGGGGGACGGTGCTCACATGCAAACGCCTGCCAGGATAAAGAAAGAACAACATGCTGCTTCTGATTCTGAATCTGATCCAGCCTGGCATCCACCTCTCGGTCTCCAGAGCCTCTGGACATGTACCGAGCTGTGGCCCCATTCTCCAGCGGAGACACCTCACGGCTCCTGGGTGTGTGTCAGTGCTCCCTGCAGCCTTTGTGTGGTCTACTTCCCTCTGACTGCTGAGTGGATCAGCTTGGCTGACCGAGGACGTGGTGCCCAAAATCTGTGAGGCAAATCACAGCACGTTTCAGGAAACAAAAATAAACGCATGTCCTCCTGTGACCTTAACTGTCAGCCGTGTTATTTTAATGATGCTTTTGCAGGACGGATGGAGTTCATTGTTACTTTTCACTATGAGCTTCTTTTTTTTAGCATCATGGCTGAAGCCAGCATTACTTCTGATGATGTGATTTATCACACCACTTCCCCCATGATTACTGTCTGTAGTCTATGGACTGTTCATTAGGAGTCATTCACTATGTTTATTGCTGCTGATCAATCTCCTTTAGTGGTAGCTCCGTGAAACAGTAATGACTCGGCTAAACATAATAGAGATGACTCAGTGGAACCCCGTTATGTGTGGTGTGCTGCTCACACCTTTCATGACATCGCAGATTCAACAGAACAGGATACGAGCTGTAGTTGGACTCGAGATGGCGCCTTTTCATGTGCACTCAGAAGAATGGCTCAGGTGTAATCCTTGGATCAGATCTGTCTGATCTGAGTCGTGGTTCTCCCTCCAGCTCAAACAGAATGGACAAATAAAGGGTTCAGTTTTAAATGGACACGATTATTGCTTCCCCAACATGTTAGTTTTGTTTTGATGCACATTAATCCGATTTGAATTCTATTAGCAGACAGTGAAATTAAACAGTAACAGTTGGGGGGCGTCAACTTTTTCCAAGGGAAATTTACTCCTGTGATTACAATTACAGGGGCATGAATAAATATTTCAGTTGTTTAAAATGGCGCAATGACCTCTAACACTGTCCAAGTGTTAATTAGGAGGGTTAGATCATCCGTCTTTCTCTGATTGAGGTTTTTTGTATGTACCTTAGACGGAGAGAATCTGCATTTTGTCACGTTTGGCATTTTTCTTAATAAAAGATGTTTGGCTCTTGTTGCTTCGATTGCAATGATGCATCTCTGTCACCTAAATGAAGCCCCATGTCTGTAGAGACCGTGCTGAGGACTATATCATCAGACCACGGAGAAGATAAGAAGACAAATGAGCCGTTAAATTCTCCCCTAATGATGTCGTTATGGCTTCCGGGATTTTTGGGGTTAATGCTGTGCGAGACCTTCTGATCAGACGAAGGCTGATGGATGAACTCTAAATCCTGTGATGAACTTGCAGCGTGTCAGAAGACGGTTCTTTGCATCCTGGCACTAGCCACTCATCTAGATCGGTCTGCACACTGACGAGACGTTTCCTTGACAACCGGATAGCGAGGGCCACTTCCTTCTATGCTGTCCCTGGGGAGACATATCAGGCTAATGCAGTGAAAAAGGGGGCATTAAATGGCTCATTCACACTCACCTTGTCCTTCCTGTCTCTCTGTCTCATTCTGCCTCTGTCTCTCTGACTGTCTGTCTCTCACCTCGCCTTCTCCAGTGCTTTGTCAAACACTTATGGCCATGCGCCCCGTGCTTTCTAGAATCAATTGCCCCAGGCTTGCAATTGATTACCAAGGCTATGCTCGGAGCCCTTGCTGAAAACCTCATGTCAAATGATTGCTTTGCATCAGTTTTCCTGATTTGATTGGTCACAGCTGTGAGTGAAAAACAGAGCCAGCGCACCAGGGAATGAGCTGTGACAAATACGAGCAGACGATATTCAATTTCCAGCCACGCCAGGTCCGAGCCGACGAGCCTCCTGTTGTGCGCTTCCATTTTATTCGCACCGCTCAATTCTGGCCGAACCGCTGCGCACTGATGGGTACAACTGTGTTTCAGGACCTCTTCAGCAAGTCCGACCCGTTCTTGGAGATTTACCGGGTCAACGATGACGGCACAGAGCAGCTCATACACAGAACGGAAGTGAGTGGCACTGCTTTGCTGAAAAATTGGTTGTGTTCCTTAGCATCGATCAGCTTCCTACATGCACTTAATATATAATATGTTCATATTTCTGGCAGGTGATTAAGAACAATCTGAATCCCGTTTGGGAACCATTTAAAGTCTCCCTCATCTCCCTGTGCAGCTGTGACGAGGACCGCCAGCTCAGGGTGTGTGAATGTGAACGCAAACCGTCCTGAATGAACTAGCAGCAATTAAGAGAAAGAAAGATGAATGACAGTTCATTAAAGGTTGTTTCTGAATGGCCTGCTCTGGGTTCGACTCGCAGTGCCTGGTGTGGGACTATGATTCCAGGGGGAAGCATGACTTCATCGGCGAGTTCTGTGCTACGTTCAAAGAAATGCAGAAAGTTTCAGCAGGAAACAAGGTCAGTGAGAGAGTGGCCTAGTGTTGATGTGCGTCACAGATGGAACTTTCTTTCTTACAGGGAGGAAAAAGTGGATGGAAAAAATGGTGTGTGTGCGTGTGTGTGTGTGTGTGTGTGTGTGTGTGTGTGTGTGTGTGTGTGTGAATTCACTGCAGTATCCCTGAGAACACTTAGCCTGTCTTTCGATTCTCTCCCTTCCAAGGTCACATGGGAATGTGTCAATCCGAAATACAAATTAAAGAAGAAGAATTATAAGAACTCTGGCCTGGTCATCCTCACCGATCTCAAGGTAGGAGCCATGGTTAGTGTCACCCAGTGGAGAGAGAGCTTTGTACAGGGCTAACCAATTATGGTATTGCCAGGGGATGTGTAAATATTAAAGTGGCTATAGTGTTATTAATATGTAGGTGTGTGGTGGACATCTCTTCAGAAATGGTTTTAGAAATCAGCAAGGGGCTGTTGAATGTAGTCTCTCTTCATGCCATTTTAAAAAGAAGCACTTTTAATTCACGGAGCTGCTTCACTCTTCTACGACCTTGCTGTTGTGCTAGACTGTCGATTTTCTTCTTTTGGCTTCAGTTAAAAATGAATACATGCTCATTTGTATGATGTCTGAGAACCAAGAGCTCTGTTTAAAGTTTCTGTGTGGGTGGGTATGTGTGTGTGTGTGTGTGTGTGTGTGTGTAGGTGTGTGCCAGAGAGCCAGTATGTACCTGGATGTGTGTCGAGAGTGTATGTTTGTGCGGGGGTGTAAACAAAAAAGATGGGTTTTTTTATTTTTCTGCTGTATTATGACAAATACTTCAGGAGTGTTACACTAACATTGTATTAACATCACCCTCATTTTTCCTGGGTTCCTGTCACATGTTAACACCTTCTCTTTCCCGGCTCCTGTTAACTTATTCCAACTGAAATCTTCCCTAGAGATTTAAACCAGTCGGAGATGAATGTCCAAAGCAAAGTCATGTACAAATAGTTGTGTCTGTGGATTGCATCACTTAGCCATTATCTGTGTGACTAGGCATACCTGCTTTTCATGTTCGTTCTTAGATCCATTTTTTTCCCTCTGTAGCTGCATCTTACCTATGTTGACTACATTTTCTTAACCAAATGTTGGCAAGTATCAGTGAAAGTCAGAGAAACGGTTCACACCTTAATGAGCTCCGAGGGTTTGAGAGAACATTGTATAAATGAGAGATTGTGTGGCGTGTGTGCCTCAGCTGGATGGATCATTCTGTTCTCTCTGTGTGCGTCTGCTCTGGTCTGAACTGTCCTACCCACAGCTCCACAGGGTCTACTCCTTCCTGGACTACATTATGGGAGGGTGCCAGATCCATTTTACAGTAAGTTGGGACCCAGAATATTGCATCCTTGGTGTAAACTCACCCCCCCCAAGTTATTTGCAAGCCATTCACTATATTCCAAAGTATGCATAGTACTGCTCTGCCACTCTGGTTTGTGTGTGCACTACAAAATACGGCTGCTTTAGACTCAACGAAAGCACTTATGAATCACTGGTGTCCACAGTACACGCTGCCTTATATCGCGATGTGCATGATATGTTGATTCATTGTTATCGCGTTTGCTCAGTCACTTTAGTCTGTTTTCCGTGGTCTCTGGTGACTTTTGCTACCGCTTAATGTTTCCCCACCGAGTGTGACTGTGAATCTCTGCTGCACAGCAGCGTTCTGCTCCAGGCGGGCGTCTCGAATGAATTAAAATCTCAACCAGATCCTCTCCTCGTCATCCTTCAGCTCAAACATCCACATGCCAGGAGGAGCTAACTAGATATGAATATTAATAAGCAAGTATTCATAAGCGGTGGAAGACGTGGCCGATGTAATTCATCACATTGTTCGTAGTCTGTTGTGTCAAGAGGTTGCAAATAATGATAGTGACGCTACTTTATAGCAGGCACTGAGGGACCCTCCACAGTAACGGGTGATTTAATGAGGTTAGCACCTAAGATTGATGTGCATATACACAGTAGTTCTTCCAAGCATTCTGGGCCATTGGGTGTACATAAATTTTGCATCAGTGCATTACTTTATATTTAGATCAAGTGCTAATCTGATACTTAGAAATGGTACATCTCCTGAGCAGGGTTATTTTCACGTAGAACGCATTTGGCAATGCTTGAGTGTGTCATGTGGGTTTTCCTGAAGGCATTCAGTCTGACTGCTGACTAATTTGAGTCTGGAAACAGCAGTGATGCTTATTAGCTGTGATGCTTATTAGTACATATTTACTAAGCTGGAGTGCTAAAAATATAACTCTGGCATGTACACAGGCGGGCACCAACTCGTTATGTCCCTTTATATTTTAACAATGTGTCTGGTGACGCGTCTCTTCCTCTAGGTTGCCATTGACTTCACGGCGTCGAACGGCGACCCCCGCAATAGTTGCTCCCTGCACTACATCAACCCGTACCAGCCAAACGAATACCTGAAGGCTCTGATAGCTGTGGGGGAGATATGCCAGGACTATGACAGGTGAGTTCTAGATGGCGTTCAGCGAAGAACTGATCCCTCTCGCAGGAGTTCTTTTTTCTGACATTGGAAAATTGAACCGTGTGCAGAGTCCTTTTGCACTGATCCCAGATCTGTCTGAAGGAGAGGCTGCTGGTGTTTTAGCTTCGGATAACAGATAACGGCACCGCTGGCCATGGCGGACCTCCGTGGCGGTTGGAGGGTCGGAGCGGCCCGGCTCCAGTCGACACTCGGTGTCAGGGCGGCGAGGTGTTTGTTGCTGACAGAGCCAGACGAAGTGAACCAGCCCAGGCACATGGCGAACGAGAGAGAAGACTCTGGGGAGCTCTCCAGTTAGCTTGGCTGGAGGCCCCTGTTGGTATTTGAGACACTGTTTGCCTCTACACCACACTGCTGTTAGTGCTGCCTTCGACACGTCTGTTGGAGCTGCAACTCGATGAGCTCCGAGCTCCCTCACAGCTTTGGAAGGTGTTGGCGGGCTGTCTTGTCAGATGACAGAGGGGGGCACGAGCGCCTGTCTGTCCCCTTCGGCCAGGTCCTAACAACCAATAGCGTGACACGCACTGCTGGGTGCCTGGCTCCCCGAGCTAGACCTTGTGCCGGCAGACCGGAGCTTATTAGAGACTTCCGAACCAGACAGCACCTGGCCCAGGAGGAAATGGGAAAGATAAGAGCAAGGTATCCGTAACGACTACATCGCTGGTTTAGTGTCTCACACGGGAATGTTGCTTATCGAGGCTGACATGGTAATCTGTGTTAGGGCCACCCAAAGCAGATGTGAACTTCACAATGCCCTAAACTCAGCATGTGGACTGATTATTACTCTGTGTGTGGTGCCTTTCGACTTATGGGTTTTTCTGTCTTGATTTCCCCTGACCTCCTCTGTTTTGATTTACACGGTGGTGGTGCTGGTCTCAGAGTGCCTAATTTAATATTATCTTACTTTGTGTTGAGGTTCTTTAAATCGATCTCAATGGAGCCAGCTAATTAGCGTCTTACACGGCCGTAATGAGATCTGTCTCGGTGAGATGGGGCTGGACGAAAGCACTCTGCTATTATAGTAGAGCCAAACACATGCCTGTTAATGGACAGAAACCAAAACATGGGCTCATTCAGGTCACCTGTCTTTCTGAACTTTTATACATTGCTGATACATATACTGATACATTGCCCGACAGCTTCGCCCACACCCCAGGTGATCACCTGGCTTGAGTTACGCTGATGCTTCTGGATTGGAAGTAACTTTCTTGTTGTTTTGTTTTCTCCCAACCTCACTCACACTCTCTTGAGCCACCCACGCACAAGTGAGAAATAAGTGAGAATGAGATGTCACTGTGTCCAGTCAAATCTCCATATTTCTCAGGTTCTCATTAGCAGCTCTCTTACAGGTCTTCACAGCTGTCTCCTGCTCCTCAGCTTTAGCACAGCAGGATGTCGTCTTGTGGACGGCCACTCCACACACTTCAGTGTTGCTATATGAACCAGTTTTAATTGGCTATTGATCATATATTAGTAGATTCACAAATCAGTGAAAGAAACTTCAAAAACATGACAAGTTTTTGTCTACTAAAAGTAAGATTGATTCTGGGTTTGTTGTACAATAAAGTTAATTAAAAACATAAAATGTGGCTAGAAAGATTGTACATGAAATCATTGCTATCTAACATGAAGACATTTTTATGGACAGATACACACAGATACATTAAACACACACGTTATGCACAAAATAACTTAAAAACTCATAGTCCCTCTGGAATACTCATGTGCTCTCTTGCTCCACTCTTGGCAGTTTCTCCACCCTTCCTCTCTTCTCCCTCCCTCCCTCCCTCTTCTCCATCTTTCCTCTCTTCTGCTCCCTTCCTCTCTTCTCCACCCTTCCTCTCTTCTCCTCCCTCCATCTCTTTTCCACCCTCCATCTATTCTCCCTTCCTCTCTTCTCCTCCCTCCCTGTCTTCTCCACCCTCCCTCTCTTCTCCTCCCTCCATCTTGCCTCCTCTCTTCTCCATCTTGCCTCTCTTCTCCTCCCTCCATCTCTTTTCCACCCTCCATCTATTCTCCCTTCCTCTGTTCTCCACCTTTCCTCTCTTCTGCTCCCTTCCTCTCTTCTCCTCCATCCCTCTCCTTCACCTTTCCTCTCTTCTCCTCCCTCTCTCTTTTCTCCACCTTTCCTCTCTTCTCCTCCCTCCCTCTCTTCTCTACCCTCTCTCTTTTCTCCACCCTTCCTCTGGTCCTGGGGCTCCAGTTCTGAAGGTTGACGATCAGCCTTTTACCACAATGCTGTGCCTTTTTCTTCTTTCTTTATATTTGGACAGTGCTGGTGGAAATATCGATCAAATCTCATCTAATTAATGCACTCTGTGCTCTGTGCATGTGGGAAGGCAACAAAAGAAACCACCACAAATAGCCTTTGTGCTTTAGGGTCTTACTGCATTAATGAACACAAATGATAGTCTGACGTGTAAGATATGAGTGTGCACTGATTATTGTTATTATTTCATATTTCATTTCTTCATGATTTATTGTGCACATAAGTGTGTGTGTGTGTGTGTGTGTGTGTGTGTGTTAACAGCCCATCAGCCCCCTGACACGATGACTCACCTACTGGACTGAAAATAATTAACTGATCTAGATGTGCTGGTGTTACTCCTGCTTTTAGTTTTGCAGTGGCTCTGCTGTGTTGTCAGAGTACGTGTCTTCCTGCTAGCCTCCCCCTCGGCCCCGCGGTGGGTCACCCCCCTGCCCCGAGGGTTTCGTTAGAGGCCGTATCGGCCCTTTTAGAGCAGAGAGTCACACCCACTCCTGTGGGGACGCTGCAGTGCTGTGGCCCCCTCCTGTGACTGTCACTAGCTACTCCACGCTGCGTTTCCCTCTGAGGAACCATGGAAAGTGCTGTTGAGGAAAAGATGAGTGTATGTTGTGTGAGTAAAGTCTCAGGCAGAAGAGAGGAGCGTGAAAAGCTCTTGTGTTTCTCTTCTTAATTGACCAAAGGCTTTTAAATCCACTTCTGTTTCCTGTCTTGGAGACAGTGATGTCCTCTAGAGTGCCTGTGCCTGGAGACGTTGTGACTCAACAGTGTTTCTTTTGTGTCTGACAGTGATGGGATGAGCTTTTATTTGTTTGTGTGTGTGTGTCTCTTGTGTGAAGAAAAAAGCTAAACGGTTCAAAAATCAAAATTAGTCGGACATTTAGCTAGAACACATTGTGATTGCCTTCTAAATGACACTTACTGAATATTTGTTCAAACCCCCTTGAACAAATGGATTATAGGCCATCAAATAAGAGTTTAGTTCTGGTGAACCGTTTTGACACCAGACTCTTAAAAGGCAGAGATGGCAACAGTTCGTTGCCTTTCGGAAAGTCCATGATGGCATAGGGAAGTATTCTCAGTTGTCAGAAGAGCTGGCCTCTCAGCAGAGGTTGGCAGAGTATTCAACAGTTTTACTCAAGTACTGTTACTTGAACCAAATTTTACTCAAGTAAAAGTATGCATCCAAAAATGTACTTGAGTAAAAGTGAAAAAGTACTTTGATTATAAGCTACTCAAGTAGTGAATAAATGCAGAGTATCTCATGTCAATAAATTAAATCATGGAAAATTTAATTTCTGGAAACAATTCGTTAATGATAACGAAAATCATTATTATAAATAAATATAATATATAAGTATAAATATTATTTATTATAAATGTTACGGTGGGACGAGGAAGGCACAACGAGTAGGCACGGTGACAGAAAACGCTTCTTTAATGAAGAAAGTGAAAGTGCTGCACTAATAGCGCGAGCACTTGAACATGTAACACTCACACTGACACAAGCTTTAGACAAAGACGAGCACAAGACACTGCGCGAACGCACATTAAATAGGTGTTTAACTCATACCCTCGTGATCTCGATACAAGGCACAGGTGCGACAACGAACACGCTCACAAACAACCCACACCCACGGAACTACTAATATGGACATAACAGCATGCAGACAACATAGCGGCACGCCCACAGGGAAGGGTCCGGAGCTGTGACCGTGACAGAACCCTCCACCAGGGGCTTGCTACTCCCGGAGCGTCCCGCGCAGCTGGAAAAGCCCCGAACCTACACCGACGGGCAGGTCCGGAGCCGCCGGGTTCATGAGCCTCCGAGAGCCGTCTCCCCCGATGTTGGGAACCGCCGCGAACAGCTCTAGAACACCCACCCTGGGAAGACAAGGGAACACACATTGAACACGGGCACGCTTATAGACACACACACAGGTACATGGACAACAAGAGGCACAAGTGGGAAAAAGAGATTGGGAATACACACCGGGACTAACATACACACAGGAACGAACGCGCGCCCGCTGGCTTCGTTCTGGGTGCGTCTGGCTTCTTCCTGGGCGCTGGCGGAGGGTCTGCCTGACGCCGCTCACTGGCCAGGGTACCAGGCGCCTCGGGGGGCACCCCGAAACACCACCTCGGGCTGCGCGTCTCCTGCGCTCTCCGGGGCAGCACCTCCTCACCCCCTGACATCTCCATCTCCTCCTCCGAGACTCCTGGGCTCTGGGACATCGCCTCTTCGGAGGGGATGTAGGGCGAGCACTCCATCCTGCTTACCCCAGAGCCAGAACGCG
Organism: Brachyhypopomus gauderio; assembly: GCF_052324685.1. Lineage (NCBI taxonomy): Eukaryota > Metazoa > Chordata > Actinopteri > Gymnotiformes > Hypopomidae > Brachyhypopomus > Brachyhypopomus gauderio. The sequence goes on along the minus strand of NC_135222.1, from coordinate 19,522,837 downwards.
CCTCTTTCTCCGCTCTCTCCCTCTTCTCGGACCGTATGGTCTCCTCGGACCGCACAGAGGGGGGAGAGCTAGCCGCTTCCTCGCCCTCGCTGTAGGACTGGGCAAGGGGCACGCACACAGACGGCAGAGGGCTGACGTCGGGCTCCTTTGCGCAATACTCGGTCATATCCGAGCAGACTGATGGCGGAGGACTGACGTCTGGATCTCCTCCGTAATACTCGGTTGGTGCCGAGTAAATGGATGGCGGAGCACTGACGTCTGGATCTCCCTCTCCGTAATACTCGGTTGGTACCGAGTAAACGGACGGAGAGGGACTGATGTTCTCAGTTGCGAGGGGAGCTTCTCTCTCCGTCTCTTCCTCCGAGTCTTCGGAAGGGGAAGGACTCCCCTCCTCTTCGGACTCCCCACTCCCAAACTCGACCTCGGGGGGGAGCGAATGCCCACGCAGCCGAGCTCACAAAAAACGGCCCTTCCTCTTCCAGGTCTGCCGGGGGGAAGGTCCCCTCCACCATCAACGCTCCTCGGGCAGGTGCAGGGACGGACGAAGGGCGGCGCTTGCCCTTCTTCTTCCCCATCTTCTTCCGAGGAGCGTATCCCGGTGGGACGAGGAAGGCACAACGAGTAGGCACGGTGACAGAAAACGCTTCTTTAATGAAGAAAGTGAAAGTGCTGCACTAATAGCGCGAGCACTTGAACATGTAACACTCACACTGACACAAGCTTTAGACAAAGACGAGCACAAGACACTGCGCGAACGCACATTAAATAGGTGTTTAACTCATACCCTCGTGATCTCGAGACAAGGCACAGGTGCGACAACGAACACGCTCACAAACAACCCACACCCACGGAACTACTAATATGGACATAACAGCACGCAGACAACATAGCGGCACGCCCACAGGGAAGGGTCCGGAGCTGTGACCGTGACAATAAATATGTATTTTTGTTTGGTTGCTAATTCTAAGGCCTGTGTAACTTCAATGTGTTCCACAAAGACACACTTATTGGAGGTCTGTGATTTTCAAAATCTATCTCAGGAGACTCAGCCATTACTTGTAGCTACAACTTGCCGCCAAATTATCCCAATTTGTAGCAAACTTTGGTTCAACTCAATCATCATATATTGCTATTGTGTACACTCAAAATTTGAACTGGTTTTTAGTCTTACACTGCGTTACATTTAATAATTACATCATATAAAATTTATGCTTCCAGTTGTAACAGAGATAGCATTACACAAAAGTCAAAATTATATATACGGCAAACTTACCGCAACGTGTTTCCTCAAATTTTACGTCGAGTTCTTGTAGGCTGAAATGTCCACACGTTTTGGCAGACACAACTGACAGCGCATTATATAACTGTCCTTTTACACGTTTGTAATGTGAACGTTGGCTGTATGTGAGGCCAGGGATGCTCGGTAGGTTTTTTTTGTCATACTTTCTTGCTACCGGTGGAGAAAGTTTGTGTATGTGATCATGTGACTGATTGGGTTCATTTAATTGGTCACACATACTCGGGTGACAAGACATTGGTCAGTCTTCCCACTGACAAAACGAATTATTTACAAAACTAAAGTTTTTCTCACCACATATTTACTCATGTAAAAGTAGCAAAGTAGAAGTTTTATATTAAAACTACTCTCACCAAGTACATTTTTCCATTTTTCCCAAAAAGCTACTTGAGTAAATGTAACTGAGTAAATGTAACGCATTCCTACCCACCTATGCCTCTCGGTCATGCGTGTGAGAATGCTTTAATACGTGGAGCGCGTCTCTGACGTGAGCTGTCCTGCTGCTCATCCTCACGCCTCTAGAGCATCAGACAGAAGTGTTCAGAGTGCTGCGTGGTGCAGGGAACAGGTTCTCCTGTCCCTGGGAATGTGGGCATGGTGGTGAGGTTTGTGGGATTCGTTTTAGCCATTATCTTTGGCTGCATCTGATATGGGAGCAGTGGGAAGAGAAAGTGGATTATAGCAAGCGGCAGAGAATTGTTGGAGGAAGAAAAACAGCTGAAGTTCTGAACAATGGTTGTTTCTATGGTTCTCTTCTTGGTAGAGTATCTCATTATCTGCTACGGTAAACGAATTAGCACAGCTAATTACTCGTTAACATCCGCTGCTAAGATGATGCTATGATGACTGAAGTTGAGATGTGTCAGAGATGGATGGCTTCTAAACTTATAAATGGCTGAAACCTCGCCCTGACTGAGGGAAGACATACTACTGAGAAGAATCAGTTCATCTGCAAGACTCCTGCTACCACTTCAGAAACTGTGAAGAATGTTCATTTCATTCAGATCAGAAAGATACACCAGATGCCTTCGTTCTAATCATGTCTCATGTGCTGGTGAGGTAGATGATGGCACTGAGAGATTTAAGGCCTGCCGTGAATTTTATACCATGAGAGGTCTCGGGCAATAGGTGTGTGCTCTGTACCAGAATACTGATGGGACTCCAAGCCTTCGTTAGGCTGTTGGAAGACGTGTTGTGTCCCGCCGGAACTTCTTCATCCGTCTGGTGGTGTGGAAGTCTCATCCCTGAACATGTTCCATGGCGACCGCCTCCGTGTTGTCCTCCCCCCTCAACCCTCACCTCCCTGTGGGCCTGAGCTTTGTCCTCTCAGCCCGGTCTTACTGGCTGGGGAGTGACAGACTGCTAAGGGAATCCCGCCCAACACACACACACACACACAACCCTGTTGCTCATCAGGCTTCTCTACGTATCCTCAGGGGTGGCCAATATGCACCACACACGTGACGTCTCCTGCCCGAGCCGTGCAAGTAGATGAAGTACGTAGTACGTAGTATGTAGTATGTAGTATGTAGTATGTAGTATGCGCTGAAGTGGAATCAGTGGTTTTGCAGTGGAGACCAATTCTATAAGTCACAGCCTATTGTGTTCTGTGGGAGGGGGTCAAATGTTTCAGTGGAACCTGAGAGAAGGTTAATGAGTGTCAAAATACCCTTTTCTTTCTTCCTCACAGTGACAAGAGATTTTCAGCTTTGGGCTTTGGCGCAAGAATTCCTCCAAACTATGAGGTAAAGAGCGTCTGTTCCTTCACTGGTAGACTGGCCTGTGCTCTTCTGACTGTTTGGTCTGTGTGTCTGGCCTTGGCGGTGATCTGTTATTAGTGTTTGTGTGTTCATGGCCAAATCTCTGCATTTACCACCAGGCCGAGTCTGAGGTGATGACACCACAGTCCACATTCAGCATATTGGAAACTCGCATTACAGTTAATTATTTTTTCCCCAGCTCTTTTTTTTTTTTGGTCCCTTGCTGTAGCCACCTAACCAGGCAAACGAAAGCAGGTGGAAGATAAGCCAGCCTAGTTGTTGACGGCGTAATGTCACCACACCTCTGTTTCCCCCCCCCAAGCAAGTTTGTTTAGGCAGATTGGACACTGAGAGCAGACAGACGTTTTAACAGGCACCCTGGAGGAAGCGTCTGAACTACAAGGCAACAACGTGCTGTGGGCATTACTGCTGAGACAGGAGAGCGTGAATGGAGATGTAAAAACGGAAGGGCCAATGAAGTATAATGCAATAAAAAATACGCCATTCTCCACATATACCAGCCGGCTTCTCTGTTGTTCTAGCTGTAGATGGAGACATGGGTGGTATGGTCTAATTTTACAGTACAATAAGGTATTTTTTTTTGCTTTAGATTGCAGAAAGTTTTTAAGCATGCACACAAGCACTGCAAAATTTGTTGGGAACTGCTGTGTTTCTGTGTTAACTAAAGTTTTGACCTTGAAACCTCTGTTATGGAAAATGAGTTTGTTGATGTGATGTTTCTGAGTGTGGTGGTCTTTAGGTTTAACTGTAGTGCGGACTTGCAAAAGCCTCGTAGGTGTGTAACCGTGCCTTTTTGTCCTGTTCTCAGGTATCTCATGACTTTGCCATCAACTTCAACCCAGAAGATGATGAATGTGAAGGTACACGTAAAACGGTCTCTGATCAATGAGCTGCAAACTCATTCATGACCAAATAAACCCACAGAGAACAAACAAGTTTTTCTAACTTATAATAAACTTTTAAGGCTCGAGTTGGGGTTATGGGGTTGCAGTAACAATAGCTACAAATTTTTACAAGTATTCGTTTTATGTGAATGCTTAAAAAAATGTGCATAATTTTGGTTGCACTAAGTGGCAAGAGGAGGAATCTTCTCTCTCTGGATCTTTTGAATCTGTTGAGAAATCAGGGTGAATCCAGTGAGTTTGGGGGAGGGGGCTCCTCTACCCCCCCCCACAATACCGTACAGGGACACATCACATCCCTCTTTTCCACTTGGGTTCAGTGACTTTAGCCTTGCTGCCAAAAACCCAGTGCACCTTTGAGAGAGCAACAAACCCTGGACTGATGCCTATTCCCTCTCTGATCCCCCCCCCCCCTCTCTCTCTCTCTCTCTCTCTCTCTCTCTCTCTCCCCTGCCCTCCCCCACCCCTCCCTTGTCTCTCATCTCTAATCAGAGATTCAGGGGGTGGTAGAGGCCTACCAGAACTGTCTGCCCAAGATCCAACTCTACGGCCCCACTAATGTGGCCCCCATAATCAGCCGAATAGCCAAACAGGCAGCTGGGAAGGAGCCCATCAAAGATGCCTCCGTGAGTGTCTCGCCCTCCGTCAGTGCCTTGTCTGGGCCTGGGTATCTACTCATGTTGCTGCTTCCTTCTTATAAGCTTCTTGGACTCTTTCACCATTTCAATTACGGTTCAATGACAGTATAAAGCAGTACATTTTTGCATTTAAACTGATTGGCTTTAGGGTATATCTTTTTAGCTTTTAAATATCACCAAATCAATTTAGACCTTCGTTAAATCATCTAATATAACCCCAACGTATGAACAGAAGGTCAAATGCATGTCCTTGGGCTTCTCTCAAAAGCCAAACTACACAGTCTTTGGGCTGCGTTTCCAACCATTTTGCCCTTGCTGTGATCTTCATTTATTATTTAATCTCTGCAATCACTCTCACTCTTTAGGTGATCAGGTTTCAGCACATGAGCTCTGTGAAGAATTCACACTGCCTTTCCATGTTCAATACTGGCTGGACCCCAGGGATATTTGGGCCAGTAATCTAACCAGCACATCTTCTCTTAGCTCATTGGCTGGCAGCATGCTGGGTTCATACCCTGACTGATAAGCCCCTCCTCCTCTTCTAGCGCTACCATATCCTGCTGATCCTCACGGATGGGGTGGTGACCGACATGGCGGACACGCGAGAGGCTATTGTGCGCGCCTCCTACCAGCCCCTGTCAATCATTATTGTGGGGGTGGGGAACGCCGACTTCACCGATATGCAGATCCTGGACGGGGACGACGGCGTCCTGCGCTCGCCCAAAGGCGAGCCGGTCCTGAGGGACATCGTGCAGTTTGTGCCGTTCAGAGACTTCAAAACGGTGAGTCCCACCACTCAATCGGGCAGCAGTTGGGTGCAGATGAAAGGTGAAGAAGTGTTTACCGTGCAGGCCAGTCTCCTGGCACACTTCTGAAACAGCAACACCCTCGAGTGGGGCCGTGTGGGTGCAGGCAGACGGCCAGCGTGTCTGCAGGCAGACGAGCCTTTGCTAGCACTACAGATGGGTTCCAAAGGCTCGTGGGGCTCACGGTTTTCCTCAGATGAAGCTCATTTTCCTCCCTTTGTTTTGTGTAGCTTCAGTTTTTGAGTGCTGAGAATATGCGAACATTATACAGGTCCTCGTTATAAACTCAAGGTGGTGTTTTTTGCAGTGTTTTGCAACATTCGCGGGACTAACATTTGCTACCCTGATGATGGCAGGTGATGTCCAGTGTTTGCATCCATACAACAGCTCTTCATTTATATTTCACAGTGTTTGTTTGTTTGTTTGTTTGTTTGTTTCAGGCCCCTCCCGCTGCCCTGGCAAAATGTGTCCTGGCTGAGGTGCCCAAGCAGGTCGTGGAGTACTTCAGTCATAAGGTCATTCCACCCATGAGTCCCGTCGTGGACTCCACGCCCAACTCCATCGCCAACACCCCAGATTAACCCTTCTACTCAAGCCCCGCCCTCTGCATGGCCCTTGCTCACCACCCCCCCGGCCCTGGATGGGCAAGAGCGAGTCCGCCACAGGGGGGCGCCACAAACACCACATTGTTGTTTAATTCCTAATTTTTCCCTTTTCATACATCATGCATTTACACAAATGGGGTCAGGGGTCGAAGGGATGAGTCTGGGTCATGTCCTGGGTCATGACCTGTAGCGGATGCAATGGGCTGGATCTTGCTGCATGAGATCCAGGCACACACGCTGTCCCCATGTGCTCCCCGACCTCTGACCTCCACCAGCTCCGCACAGCAACTCTGCAAAAGCAGAGTTTTTATATGCTGGTCCTTTCCGGACTCTTCCGGATTCTTCTGTCTGGACACGGCGCTCACCTCTGCTCACCGCCCTGTCTCCTCCCGTCTTCTCGCTGGACTCCCGTCTCACTGACTTTGGCGCCTACTGACAAGATTATGTGTGAACAGACGTGTGCAATCTTGATCATTACTGGAAATTATGTAAAGATATATGAAGAAAAAATATTTTAAGAGGGTCCATAATGTGATATGTAAATGTGTCTCACTGATGATAGCATGTTCATTAGCTCTGAAAGGTTCAGTATGCCTGTCTGAGGCCACTATGCATATTTCATATTAAGGATCGCTGTTTGATCTTAGTTCTGCTGTTATGAGAAAGACAAGCCTACAGATGGGTCTTAATGGGCCCAAAGTTTATTTTAAAATATGTAATGAGCTGTTCATTCAGTCCTTCCGTTGTATAGCTACATTGGGTTTGGATTCCAGACATCTGACATGAATATCACTCATCATAGCCACACAGTTGTTCCTCAGTGAGTATACACACCTCAACCATTTTTACCCAAAACTTCAGTGAACTTGGTGTTATCGTGCTGCCAGGTCACCTGTCTGACTAAATTGACTGTTTCCTGTGCTGGCCAAGGTAATCTATGCATGGTATTAAGTGACCGCAAAAAGTGGGTATGAGCGCTGCCAAATTAATGTTCCTGTTGTATACGTGTGGGCACAGGAGTTAAAAACAGGAGTTAAAAACAGGAGTTAAAAACAGGAGTTAAAAACAGGAGGTAGAACACAGGATTAAAACACAGGAGTAAAACACACAGCTACTATCCCAGTGTCATTTAGGGGCCGACCGATACAGCACATTTAGCTTTTCAGGTCAGTTCACATAACAGTGGACATTTCTATTTGTCACCAAAATATGTAATAATAATAATTGCATTTACAGTGGAACTTCAGGCACGGCCAAATGTGGAATAGATGTGGCATTAAAATGATTTTTTAAAGTGGAATTTTACTAGCACACTATCTCTGCAAATGTCCAACAGTACAATAATATCAGTAAAAAGTGCCATTAAGATAATAAAAAGCAAGTTACAGTCTTTCCCTCCCACACAGCTCAACTCACACATGACCGATGTTTTCTAGTAGTGTTGGTAAGAAGGAAATCGTAATGCATTAAGGATTTATGCTGCTGTTACCCTGTTATTGACCGTCAGGTGTAATAGTCAGGTCTGCATACGCCCATATGGAGACAATTGGATCAGGTTGTGGAAACACCAGTGACACTAGCAAAGTGCTGTGTTGCAATAACACGGTCAAGGAAAAGACTTGACAGGAAATAAGGAAGCAGTATGCCTCTCCTTCCTGGAAAAGCTGGGAATGATTTGACACTTTGGATTTTCTGTGAAGTCACACTATATAAGAATAATGCAGAGGAAATTCTGATGCCTGGAAAATCAAATGTGTGAACCCATAGTGAGTGTAATGAATTCACCATCATGGAAAAGTTCATCTGGTGTGTTTTCCATGGAACCCAAGCAAGTAACATGTGGCATCGCAGAGTCGAGGTTCGTCAGTAAAGGGGCTCAACATTTGTTTTGTTTTTATTGTTGTTTTGTGTCTGTTTGTTTATTTAAACTGGAATTTCCCATTAAAGGTAAAAACCATGTTACTTTATTAATAATCAACCATTTCCTGTGAATACGCTTTATTGCTTACCTTTTGAGCCCATAATCATATAGCACAATCGTAAAATATTCATGCCACATGATTATTATCCTAAGCTGGTGGCCCAGATGGCAGAGACCTGGGGCGGCATCATCATATCTTTGTAAACCAGGCTTTGCTTTAATACATGCGAAATACGTTCTGTGAAACGCCATGATGAGACGTCTGCCTTCGTGGTGCCTGGGGCTGCCTTAACCTCGCTCTCTGGATGACGAAACGCGCCACAGTGACACCGCCGTGCCGTCCCGCTTAACCCAGCTCCGAGTAGGACTACAAGTAGGCGGGGCTTCCTGGCTCCTCCCCCTCCATGGTGCTTTGCTCTTATTTGAAGCACAGTGTGTTCATGTCCAAGTATTTCTGAATGTAAACGGTCAGGTAGGCTTGGAGCCCTGCACAAAAGCTTAACTGTTGTGTGGAACATCGGTGTCTATGCTAGCATCTCCGCTCGAGTGGTTTGTAATGAAACTTAAGCTCAGACTAGATATTCATTTGAAACGCATCTCTGTTGGCGAACAGACTTGTACAGTACATTTCATTTTTATTTAAAATTTTCACGTTTTTTTTGTTTATTTGTTTACTTGCATTGCCAATGTATTCTAATGAGTTTGTGTATGTTATTAATTTTTTTTGGCTATGCCTTTTGTCGATGGCATAGGCCATCATTAATAATCTTATGCACATCATTAATAATTGTCTGCGCACACACACACACACATCCACACATAGATACATACAGACACACCCACACATCAGGAGTGGTACAAGCAAGACTTTTCTTTTAGTGTCTCTGTGGTATACGGGCTGGATGTGATGTGACCCTTGCATACGGCACCCTATTAGACCCACAACAGAGACCCACAGAGAGAGACACGGAGTCGCAGAGTTCAGAGTCGAGCCCCTGAAATCAATCGCAAGATGTTGTGGACAAACTCTGCTCGAGCCAACACATTTGCACGGATAAAGTTACGGGGCAGAATCTTCTGCAGAAATGACAAAGACTTCCATTGTATTTCTGTGTATGCTTCCTGCTCTTGATGTCCCTCTTATTGGATTATCAGCAGTCAGGAAATCATCCTGCCAGTTGGACACACCCCCAGTGTCGCTGTGGGGAGGATGCAGGGTGGGTTTTTGGGGGCGGTCCTCGCAGGCAAACTGATGGTATCTCCTTTTTGAACGCTGTAATATACTGCATGCATTGTTCTGTGTTGAAATGTGTTTTTTTTTGTTTGTTTTGGAGTATTACGTGGTGTGAATGGAGCCCATCTTCGCCTCCTCTCCCCTAATCGTGTAGTGTGTGCTCCTAACTACAACAAGGCCAATAAACCGTACAGTAAACTGCGCTGCAGAGTCTGGTGTGGTGCATATGTGTGCATGGAGACAGATGAGAAGTAATGAATGATTTGTAGCTTATCTTCCCTTGTCAGAGTTTCTTATGATTGCATGTTCCATTCTGAAGGGATTACAGGGGGGTTTATGGAATGGCTTTTTGACGCGAGTTAGCAGATCATGTCCAGCAGGTCCGGACCAACGTGTACGCATGTTCGTTCACCTCTTGTTATTTGCAGAGGTCACAGCAATCATCAGACAGCAGACTGCGTCTCCGTCGAAGTCTCCATGTTACAGCTTCTCACCAGCTGGACTGAAGCTCGCTGATTATTCCTGGCAGGTTAAGGACTCTCATCTTTCACTTTTAGAACATTTCCCATTGAAATGTTATGTGGGGCTTTGTAAAAAAATATATATAAACTTTTTCCCTCAAAAACATTCAGAACGATCACTGTCTCAGCTGTCTTCGGAGGACATTGCTTGTGTTACAAACATTAAGGTGGAAATGGATTTTGTTTTTCCACATTTATCCCAGACTTCCTCAGTTTTCCTGCTGTGTCCTTAGCAGCGTTTATCATTTTCCTCTACAAGGAGAATCAACAAGGAAGACGGCAGAGAGCCGCTTGACAGGACTTCACACTTGGAACACTAGAGTTCCCTGCAAAGACCAGGAGGACACACAGGATTCCCTGTGGTGTCCTTAGACAGCCGGGTTAGGACCACACCACCACCCCCCCCCCCCCCCCCCTTCAACCCCCCCCCAAGCCTCCAATGGCCTCGGACCATTTACCTGCCGTAAAGAGAATGCATCAAATAATGGTTGTTGCCATGGAGACAGTGAAAGGCATATGCAGGGAAAAGCGCAGAGAGATGCAGCAAGATGAGGTCTCGGTGGGGGCGGGTGGGGGCTGAACAGGCCTAAGTGATTGTCAAGAGAAACAAACAGCCTTGATTGTGAAGCTCCAGGCTTTGAGGGGCCATGAGGAGGAGGTAAACACAAGGTCTGCGTGCAGCACAGGGAATAATGGCTGTGCTCTCAAACACCAGTGACGCCCAAGTGACGCCTTTGTCCGTGCCCTGCGCCGATTCGTCACGGACCTCCCGGCGCTGATGTCATCGGAGCACCCAGTACTGCACGCAGCAACGACGAGAACGTCTGCGGTGAGACTTGCTTTCTGCCTCTGTACCTTTCACTGTGCAGCAGTGCAGTCACTGGTTGTTGAGCCACCAGTCAACGAGGATGAGTAGACCCAGACCACCTGGGGGAAACACTGAAGAACAGGAATGCTAAAGGAATGTGTTCTGTTCACTCTTAAATGTACTGACCAGTATAGAGCTGTTTCTGCTTCAGGGCCATGTGTTGTTTGGTTGTTGAAGCAGCTCCTTTTTGCTGTAAGTTCTACACTAGCAAATTACTTGACCAGATCACCAGTTTGTTGTTCAGAAATCATAGAACCGCTTAGCTTCTTTCTTTTGACTGGGAGAGTATTTGTGCTTATCATTCTGTTTTATTTGCAAAAAAAAAAAAGTTTGTTTGTTGTTCATCACAGTGATCTACATTAAGCCAAGTGCTCTGCATCTTGTTAATGTTTCAATTTAAATTTTTAATCTCTCTGTTTTATGATGTTTTATTTGTAAGCACTACATTGTACATCAAACTGTGTACATTAAACTATATTTATTACTTCCACCCATTATTGCAGAACATGCTACAAAAACGCGTCTGCTGCTATCTGACTACCAAATGATTTTTAATTGATTAAGCTCTACAAGATGAGCCAACCGGGCCTTTTCATGAGGTTCTGGGCGTCTGCCACGCAAGCTCTCTGTGTGCCAACCACCTGATTTACAGCCTCAATTAAATACTGCTCAGTCCCCCAACTGCATGCACAGGCAATACACACCGGCTACAGACTGGAGTCCAGGGAGCGTGTGGTGTTTAACAAGCCGTCCCGCTGTCGGTCGTGCCGATCAGACTGCACTTATCACACACTAGCTCAGGTAAGCCTGGCTATTGATTGGTGTGAGGTTCACCCCCCCTCTCCGCGTCCGTGAGGAGATGCTCGTTCTCAGTGAGTGGAGAAGGGGGGTGTGATTGGGTGGTGCTGTCTTCTCCTCCCAGTTGGAACGGATGGACTCACCTGGATTCACGTTTGCCCTCCTGGGTCTGAGCTCTCATACGGGCCAGCTTCTCTGATAGGTCTGTCTTGCCGAGACAAAGCTGTGGATTTGTGCTGCGTGTTTTCAGTAGCGGCTAAAGAGAGACTGTAGAAATGATGCAGACGTTGTTGCTTTGCATTAATAAGAGAAAATGCACCGAAGACGAGAAATGGTTTAGCAGGAAGTTTTCCCATTCCGTGACTGTGGTATTATGGGATACTGATGAACTGTAGACTGAGTTTCCATGTGTGATTCAACACTGACACTGCCAGACTGGTCCTGAGTTTGTGTCTAGGACATCTGCACTGAATACCTCACTCCAGTTTCTATGATTACTTTCTCAGATTGTCAAATTATTTTGAGTTTTTGCCTCTCGAAAAAAGCATAAGACATAATAATTTTCTTATGTGCACCTCAGATACCAGGATAGAAAAAAAAACATTTTCAAGGCATTGTACTATTAAGGTATAGCTTTTTTGCTATTTATCTCTTTCGTATGGACAAAGTGTGGAGATTACTGTGTGTGAGCACAGAGCTTGACTCATTCATTTTGCATTTCCTGTCATTTCCAGTTTGGAAAGCCATAGCTAGTTTTGATCTCCAGAAGTGCCTTCAGATTGACATAAGCCATAGCAATAACACCAGTGGCCCTCAAACATGGTCTCACAAGTGTAGGCAGAAATAAAAAAATCTATACTGTCTCTGAGCTTCTCCCCTGGGTTCGGTGGGGATGTGTGTACAGAAGAGGAATCTCTCTCAGGATTTTCATTAAGTCTCATTGATTGTTGCTGGAGTTCTTTGTTTTGTTGGCTACAATAATAATACAATAGTATTATGAGCTAAAGTTCTTTTGTTAGAGTAAGAAACAAATGCAGTTTGTTTACTAATGTGAATGAACTCAAGTGTAAATTTGGCTTTTAAAATGACTTAAGTTAACAATAACTGTGGCACTGTGTGTTTGTTTAGAGGAGTAGTCCTACACATTTATAGCTGATTGCTTCACTTATCTGTGTAGTGCATTTCTGCACAAACTGAAGGAAACTTAGGAAGTATATTTCCCTCCCAGTGTCCACCACCTCATAAGTGAATACTGTGGTCCAGAGAACACACGGCTTAACCAGGACTGCAGGGTATCGGACTTTCATAAACGTGCTGCCATGTCCCAAGAGAAAACTCCACATGCTGTGACAACTGAGTAGCAATCACACTGAAAAACCTGCACGCACTGTTTCCTTGTAATCCATGCACAAAAGGACACAAAGGTTATATGCCCCCTATTAATCTTCAAAGCAAAGCAAAAAAAAAAAAAATCTGTCCTTAACTGCAAATCAATGTGACCTAGAAGGCAAAATTTAATTTAGCAATTAAAAGCTGAAGCTGATGGGTGAGTTTGTCCTGCATCCCAGAGTTTAACACTGCAGGATAACAGAGAGTCCACCCCATACCTCCATATTGTCAGACAGCACTTAGGATGCCAGAGCATTGACAAATAGGAGGTAAGACAGTAATTAGGTGTTGTGTGATGATTGCAGCACGTAAAATATATAAATATACACACATATATGAGTCAACATACCAATGAAACATAATTATAGGCAATACAAATGCTGTGAAAGTGGTGCTGTGATGAATAATGGAAAACATTTGGTACCATAAAATGTGTTATAGAGTTTTAACTCCTGTAACAGCGCACCACAGCACACATGTTCTCATTCTCCTCATTCGCCCTCAGCATGACGTTCACCGTTTCAGCTCTGACCAGACCACAGGATGCTATGCTGCTGCTTTCAGTATGTCATTGTTTATCAGGCTGGGGTCCGGCTACATGTGGACACTGTCTGATAGCCCTGGAGGTAAAAAAAAACTTCAATTGAGCTGCATTTACCTTTGATTACCCCCCCCCCTTCTCCGGTTCACATTTCTGATGTAAATGAATGATGTTTCCCCTTTAAAGCATCAGGACAGAGGTTTATCAGTCTTTCTGACTCTAACCTTCTCGCATAAAAAGACTTTAAGTTTTTTTGCTCTGAACCTTCTGAAAAAGCAGGATTATTAGTAGGCTATTTAGATAAGCCTCATCCAAGCCTATATCAAAGGTTACTTTTATTAAAGACTTCAAAGTTCACAGCATTCATTCTTAATCATAGGACAAGCAGTCTCTGAGCTGATTAGCCCTTTTTTTAAAATCAGAACATGAACACTGTTTTAATGCAATAGTTGGTTATAACCCTGAAACAGAAAAATCCTTATCTGAGAATTATTATGGTCAGGACAACCAGCAGATCTTACTCACCATCACATTTGCTTGCCTGCCCGGTTTAAAGACCTGGTTAGCCGAATGATTTCCAGAGGACATTATCATTGACAGCAGTGATCCGGCATGCTTGTTGATTTCTGTCTACTGCCTGTGATGGTCAGCGTGTGAGAAGTTTTGTTTTGAATCTGCATATTCCAACAGTCTTAAAACCAGAATGTGAACAAAATGTTTTGTTTAATTGCTATTTGTTTGCCTGTTTGTAATCTGAGGAAATACTTCAGGCCTCTGTTCTTCTTACATTTATCCCAGCGGCGTCTCCTGTGGTCTTGGGAGCAGCACGGTGGTGCCTGGCAGCTGTCAGCCACCCTGTGATGTAATATGAAAGCTCTTTAGCTTTGCATTTCATTCACAGTGACTGACAGGTGAAGCTATACCCTTTATTTGGATGGAAGGGGGAATGTAGCCAGCGTCAGAATTGAACCGAATGTTAATCTGAAAAAAGGTCAGAAGAGTGAATGCAGGATAGAAATGTCCTCAATGTAATTACTCTCACATCACAGGAGTTACATACCACAATTTAATTCAGCACTTCAGGTGTTTATCAGTTTGACCAAATTCATTTATCATAAAATACTGCACCTTATAATAATGAAGAGTGCGAGATTTGATTATATTTAGAATTTGTTCCTTTGAGTTTTCGTAATAGGCTTAGCAAGAAGCATTGCCTGGTGTGGTTCTTCTCCCCAGATGTCCAGGGTCCAGAGAAGGGTGAGCTTCTCCAGTGAGCCTGAACCATTTCTATACCGCACCTCTGAAAGCTTGCGTCTGAACGTCAGAGACAGGAAGGAGCGTGCTTCCCCACAGGAAGTGTTCGTCAACAGCTCTGCTGTGCACTGGACACGCTGATCTGTTTTTTTTTTTAACTATATGACTTGAAAGGAAGCAGCATTTGAAGAGATCTGACAGGGCATTAAATGCGGAGCTTTGGTGCTTTGTAGGACTGAGGAAAAGGATGACGCTCTTCCAGGACTTGCAGGGCGCCACGCCGCACCGCATTTGTGCAGCCGTTTCCAGCCACAGCCTCTGTGTAGGATTAATGTGGTTCATTTTATGCAGGCCAGTTCTGCTTGTTCACAGAAATGACCCCTGAAGCCAAGGAGGGTGTAGCATTTTATCATTTTGTGGTTTAATATAATGATATTTTAATTTTTGCTACATTAAATCTCAATAGGCAATTATGTAGATTAACCAAATATGTCATTCCATTACTCCCAGAATATGCCTAAAGCAACCATCTGAAATAACCTCAATATGTTTATATGTATCTATATTAAATTTATTAATAAAGCCACTGAGGTATCTGTGGTGTTTGGTACACATGGTCAATTCCAAGAGGCAAAGTTTTGGCAGCTTAAGACATTATACCTGGAATATTTTAAATGTGAGTGGTCAGACATATAAAGTAGAGACTTTCCTAATATTGATATATCTAGAGAACAGGAAAAGACTGGAATTTAATTTTGGAAATATGTTCAAAGACTCTTTATGAAGGTGAAATGTGCCATATTTGTCAATCGAAATTTGCATTTACCCATCTGTGCAGTTAGAACATACACACACACACACACACACACACTAGTGATTACTAGGGGGCTGTGGTGCACACGTGCCCAGAGCGGTGGGCAGCCCTAGCCCGGCACCCGGGGAGCAGTTGGGGTTAGGTGGCTTGCTCAAGGGTACCTCAGTCATGGCCTCAGGTCTGGGAATTGAACCTTCTGAAGACATCCATCCCCCCAACTGCCCCTCCACCACCCCTCACAGCTGCCTCACTTACTGCCCACTCTGCTCAGCTCTTGTAGTGCAACCATGTCAGGACACTAGGTGGCAGTAGGGATTGGGTCAGGATGGTGTGCTTGAAACATAATGGGAAGGGAAGTAGTGAAGAAGAGATGAGTTCATAAGATGCTCTCGCTGTCATCACTGCCTGTTGAAACTTTGATGTTCACATTACAACATTATATATGCTGTTATGGGTGTCAGGGATTGGATTCGACCCTATAGGCATTTCAGTCCAGGGCCAGTCAGTCCTGGGCCCATCAACCCTAGTCCACTCAGCCCTGGGCCACTCAGCCCAGGACCAGTCTGCCCTGGTCCACTCAGCCCTGGGCCAGTCAGTCCTGATCCACTCAGCCCTGGTCCAGTCAGCCCTGGTCCACTCAGCCCTGGGCCAGTCAGTCCTGGTCCACTCAGCCCTGGGCCACTCAGCCCAGGACCAGTCTGCCCTGGTCCACTCAGCCCTGGGCCAGTCAGTCCTGGTCCACTCAGCCCTGGGCCACTCAGCCCAGGACCAGTCTGCCCTGGTCCACTCAGCCCTGGGCCAGTCAGTCCTGGTCCACTCAGCCCTGGGCCACTCAGCCCTGGTCCAGTCAGTCCAGCACATGTGAGAAGGAGCCGATGCAATTCAAGTTAGCCTGCTAGTTTGTCTTAGAGAGAGGTCAAAAATAATAAGAGATTGGTTATGATACCGTGAGCAATTTAGGGAGACTAGCAGAAAAAGAAGAAGCTCCACCACAGCTCTGTGGGAGGCAGCTGCCCACGTAGGCAACATTTAGGCCTAAGGCTCTTACTCAGGTCAAGGCTGTGCCATTACGTATGCAGCAGAAGTCAGCGATCTGGTAGAACAATGCGATATATGCTGTGATCTAGTCAACCCCAATAGGACCCCTGCTCACCTTTACCTGCAAGATCATGGCAGAGAACAGCTAAAGATAGACATTGCTCAGTTGAGAAAGTGTAACAAATCAACCAGGTAGACGAGGATCCAAATGCATAGAGTAGTCGCTTTTATTAATAACGTCAACACAGAGCACTCGAACTGACGAATAACTCCGTTCAGCGTGTGATGCACAGGGTTGCCGTAAACGAGGTCAGGACGGTCTAGGGTCACGCCGGGTAGACAGAAGGCAGAAAGCACACTGGGACTAGGCAGGGAACAAGGTCTGGACGGAGAGCAGAGGTCTCCTTAGTTGTGGAAAGGGTGGGGTAACGAGCAGCAGGTGTACAGAATATTCCAGGAAAGGTCATGTGCTGTTCCTAACAGAAAGACACTACTTGGTTGTTGGTAATCTTTCCAGGTATTCTGAAGTAACTAATCTGTAAACTTTCAGCATTGCTGTCAGTACGGATAGACTGAGGTTTGGCATTCCAGACATACTACTGGTAGATAACAGGTCACAGTTTGTGGCTTTCAGTCAAGGTTACGATTTTGAGGATGTAACTTGTGGCCCCAGAAACTCCAGAAACAATAAGGAGGCAGAAGGAGCTCAAAGAGCAAACAGATACTGCACAAAAAACAGGACAATCAGAAAGTGCTCTAAGCCTACAGAGCAGTGCTTTTAGATCATCGAGTCTCACCAGTAGAACTACTGATGGGGACACAAAGGATAAATACTAGTCCCTCCTCACGCACGCAGACCAAGCCTTCAAAAAGAAAGACATGACAAAAAATAGAACCAAAAGAATGCTTATGCAACAAGACAGAGCAAGAGAGTTGCAGATTCAGTCTGGACAGCAAAGACCACCAGCATAGCCCTGTATAGGGTGTCGTCCTCTACAAGATCATTCAACGTGCAGACGGAGGTGAGAACGAATAGAGTTCAGGTTTCTGAGCCCTGCCGAGCTCCAGTCGGACATTGACCGCATCTGGGAGAATCTGCCATCCATCATAAAGACTGGACAGATAAAACATACCTTGTTTAATATAGTTCGACCTGCTGTGAAGACAAGGGCAAGACAAATGTCTCCAGCAGAGTCTGAAGGTTCAAGCAGTGCACACCGTCCTTCAGCTTACGAAGATGAACATGAACAATACTGATGTACTCCATATATTTAAAGAAAGTGTACTGTCCAGCCAGATAAGAAGGTAGGAGGTGACAATGTAGAGGACCCATGTCAGGACGTTTTAGTGGACCACTGTTAGGCCTCTGTATTTGTTTCCAAGTCCCAGTTATCCAAACCAAGCACACAATTGACTGGGTGAATAATAGTGCAGTGTTGGATGATAGGTGATGAACACCTCCTTTCAGCCGCTGTGGTCTGTGACATTCAAAAACTGCCCATCAGCTCCACTGTCCTGTCAGAAAGAGCTTAGAACGATCAAAGTAGTTTGATATAGATTCAGAATATTTTTGACAAATGCCAGGTTTGACTGTTATAGACATCTGAAACTAGCCTGAATACTGATTAAAATGTTTTTGAGGTTTAACAGGTTTAAAAGGTTTATTCCTTTTAAAAAGTCACATTCATCTATGCCTCTGAGCCTAACTTTGCCACTAAGCTAGACTGTGAGAGAGACAGAGAGGGATTGTGGAGGACGACTCTGGGCAAACAGAAGATCACAAGCTCATCCACAGTAGATGCTTGTTTCTCCTGCTGCCCAGTGTTGTACATAAAGTGGATCTATTTACTTCAGCGGAACCACTCCCCTAGCTACTGAGTCCACAGGTTATCTGCCAGTGCAGTGATATGTGCAAATTGAGACTACCATGAAGCTAAGTACAAGTCATGTTCATTCTACCTCTGAGTTGAATCATTTATTCATATTTGCTATGTTGGAGTAAAGACACAACAAATTGGCGACGAGGACGGGATAGCAGGTACTGGCACGTGATTACAGAGGGGACAAGTGGACACCTGGAAAGATAATGACTAGGAGCGGCCCTCTGATGTACGTATGGACACTGGCGAGCATACGTGGAGACGTCATGTGGACCAGCTGTTGAATGCTCAACCAGAGACACCGGAGCAACCAGCACACCCACCTGATCCTGGAACCAGCTCCCAGCACAGTACAGTGACACCCACAGTTACAGAGGAAGTGCCCCCCTACAGAGAGCACTCCACAGGTTCCCCGAGACGTAACCCTGAACGACTCGGGGCACCGCCGAAAAGATTGGATTTGTGAAGTTCACTTATGTGACTTATGGACTTAGTAAAAGTCGTGTTCATTCTACCTCTGAGTTGAATCATTTATTCATATTCAATATGTTGGAGTAAAGACACAACACCCAGGAACTCTAAGCTTAACCAAACTGCCGTGGAGGCGTGAGATCTAACGGACATGTTACTCCTGGGCTTCTGAAAGCCTGGTGCCTTTGTTTGCCCTCATGAACACAGGTATTATACCTGATCCCTAAATATCACACTGAATATGAATATTTGGAGATACAACATTCAGGCAGTGCACACCCTGTTCAAGAATCAGTTGGCACTGAAGTTTGAGAACATATAGATTTAGGTTTATTAGAATAGGTTTGTTTTCTCACTATAGCGGTTTATGTAACGAACTGTAATCAGCCTCCAGTGTTCATGCATCTTTCCAGTTGTTTTTGAGAAGCTTCCGAATGTTGGAGGTCACACTACAGTATTCACGAGGGCTTGCGCTTAGTTAATGAAGTGCCAATGTTTTTTCCCAGTGTGGTGCAGCACATCCTCCAACTCTCTGACCTCTGACCTCCTAACTGGCCCTCATCTGCCCTACAGTCACATGACATCATCCGCTGTGTTCGCTGCAAAAGAACATGGAAACTCTCTCTTCAACCCCACCCACACACACAAACACACACACACACACACACACACACACACACACACACACACACACACACACACACACACACACACACACATTCACACTAACACAGAGAATCCATTCAGTGATCTGAACACAGATGATGTTTGAGTAAAGCATGGGGATGCTAATAGCAATACCATGTCCTGTTTGCTATATTTCAGATACAGGCTGTATACAAATGCCTGTGAACGCACTTGCATTGAGAGATAATCGCGTCTAAAGGAGTTTTGAGCAGTCAGCAGAAAACACCTGAATTTCTTATTCTTATTTTTCAATTTATTAACACCCATCACAGCGAGTGACTCATCTCAAACGCATTGCTGCGTCGCCCTCTAGATGGAGCATTACTTTGCCATTTCCGTGGTTTCATCGACTGCACTCGGAGGCCAAGGTGATCACCAGCTCTCCGGAAGCCTATTTAGATCGCTTGGAGCAGCACGATGTACTGAGGTGGGAAGAGCATTTTTGGCACTGTAATCTTCCTAGCTGGCCCAAAACAGCTCTCATTTCCAACACCAGCCGACTGGAGTTCAGCACGAGAGCCCCTGAATGCGCCATCAAGCCGAGGATTCACTAAGCCTGTAAATCGCGGCCAGAACAAGCACTGCGATCTGTCTTCAGATCTCCACAGGGAGAGGGGGCCCTTATCCCAGCTTAGGGGGCTTATTATCAGAATATTTCCGTCCCGAATATAGGTGTGTACTCACTCAACTAAACTCACCTACACAGCATCCAGTTCTGCTTGTTTAAACCTTTCTGGCCATGTCCGTCCCTCTCTATCCTTTATACGTTTACAGACGGGCTCTTTCACACGGGAGAATGGAGGCTTACGACAGCACGTAGGCGTATTCATCTTATTGATGAATGTCCATTAGCAAGCTGACGCAGGCTCCCTGTGCAGACGCGTGTTTGCTCAGGCTGAGGCAGAGGGAAGCCTGCTATGCAGACAGGAAGAGCTACACAACCCCATCAATCGGGAGGTTCAATGCAGTGTTCAAAGTGGCAGATCAATGCTATTGATCAGTCTGCCGGGAGGGGCTACGTTCGATGGATATAGTACTTTAGACGCAGGCATATTCCAATTTTAGACCACGTTGATGTTGTGCTGGATCTTCACGTTGAGCAGGACAAATATTTGTGTGCCAAAAAAAAGAAATGATAATCTCAGATCGCTAAGGCAACAGATGAGGAGTTTCTGTCAGAGCTGACTAAATGTTTAATTGCGCTTGTGGCAATTTCAATTGATTTTAATAAGCGTGAATCAATAGCAGAACTTGAGCAACAGTTTGTGGTCTCTGCCACGTAAACAGCACGCAGAACAACTGAAAGTTTATGTGCTGGATGGAACTGATCTTCATAACCAGTTTTTTTTTTACCTCAGATTTCCCCTTTCCTCCCAGTACAGCACTGCACAGGTAGAGGAACTGACTCTGTTCAGTAGAACTGACCCGGTTCAGTAGAACTGACCCGGTTCAGTAGAACTGACCCTGTTCAGTAGAACGGTGGGTGCCCTACTTCTGAAACCAGCAGGTACAATACATTATTTACTGCTGTTATGTTGCTCTGTAGTGCTCTGTGACTAACGCATATGATTTTGGTGATGCTGAAAGTGAAGCGTCACACTTCTGAATTCTGCATGCATACTGAGCCAATAGAGCTCAGAGTAAAAAAAATCAATCTTAAATACAGACATTTCTGTAAATGAGCAGAGATTAAACACAGTCCTAAATAAACAGTTTTACGCAAGTAAGGTTGCAGTGACATCATGACTCATTTCTGGCAGGCCAACCCCAACAGGTTTCTTCTCACATCTGTCTGTTTAATTACCTTTTAATTAGACTGTTGGAAGGATTGAATAACCATTGACCACATTTGTCTGACATGGGGGCAGGGGGTTGCCTCGTCACTTTGTCGTGTGATTAATTAAAATGTGTTTCGATTGGCTGATTGGCTCAGTTTTGGACAGGTGTTTGTGTTCAGATTTGACATAAGACAGATTTTGTCGTGGAAAACCTTGGCCGTGAGCTGTGGTCCTTGGCAACCATACCTGCCTGCTCAATTTGATCTCAGACATAAAGTGTGGAGCAGAAAGAGCACAAGAACAACAGACCTCTGGGCTCCGTCTCAGAAAGGTGCTCCTCTGTCCACGTTCTCACGAAATCAGTGGCGGCTGGGTGCGTATCAGCCTGAAAAGCTCCATCACATTCTCTGTTGTTATCTTGAGAGCTCTATCATTCATAGACTGATAGACTGGTTGTTTTTGAACTGTTTGGCTCACCCCCCCCCCCCTCACCCCTCTAGTTTTGGTTAGCTAGAGAACACGAATGTATGTAGAAGTCAACCCACACCCAGTCACAGAAATACTACCTTAACACCTTTTTATTTTCTCACCTCCCCTATGTGGTCACCATTATGGTGCTGTTACTCCTTTATCACTGTTTATTTTCTTATTTCTTGTACAATACTCAGCCCACAAAGCCTACACAAGTCAATTAAAGTGCAAGGTTGGAGTTATGAGCTGTGGAACAAAGTCACACTGAGCCACTGTCGGCCTTGGTGAGACATGAAAAGACCACACTGGCTGTCAGTACAGAAGAGACAGTATTCTATGTGAAGCTCATGCCAGTTGGAAGATGGCTTTATAGAGTTTGTCATGCAATACGTTTGGGTGTTGACAGGTTAAAATGAAATACTTATTAAAATGCATATTAATTCTTCCCCTTAGGCAGTAAGCAACACCTTTACGCATAAATCTATCCACTGCACAATTTTGTATAAATTTGATATGCAAAAAAAAAAAAAAGACACCCAATCTTTCCTGAAATTCAGATTTATAAAAGAATTCATCACATGAACTATTCATAACTGTTCATAATATTTGACAGATACATGAGATCCACGAGCCAGTGGCCATGCACATAGGCCCCGTCGCACATACGGTCTGGGGAAAGACCCGAGGAGCGGCTTCATCACGAGCTTCACGGCACTCCACACACGCAATGCAGCCAGAGCCTGGCGACACTTCCCTCCTAACATGAAACACAATCTCCTCCAACACGGAGCAGCACTCTGTCCGCTGCTGAGAGGATACGGCTTTGGAGTGTTCATACACTCAATATACACTCCTGAAGTCATTCAGAGATAAGGGGTGAGCTACATAGATTTTTTTTTTCTTTTTTGTCATATATCAAATCAAATATAATCAATGTATTGGATACAGAATAAAGCACAGTTCTAGTTTTCTGACTTGTACCAGTGTGACTTTTTAACTGACATGCGGGTTCAAGAAAAATCATGTTCTTTTAAATGTATTAAAATGTAAATATTCAATTTTCATAAGTATTGGAATTAGTTAGTATTAATACTTTGATAGAACACCTTTGGCAGCAGTGTCTCAGGTATTCTTGACAGTGATCCTCCCAGCTTGGTACATCATTCTGTTGGACGTTACTCCCATCCTGCTTTGATAGAGTAATTCGCTCACAAGCTCGGCCATCTACGGGGAGCACAGATATCAATCCAGATCTTTCCAGAGATCATGGTTCTGGTCAGCACAGCTGGACTGTGCTGTGTTTTCTTTTCGGTATGCCTCGGGTCTTTGTCTTGATGAAGTGTATACCTTTGCTCCCACCTGAGATGATGGGTGGTATTCTGGAAGATGATTTCACCCAGGATTGCTCTACCTTTTCTGTCTCCATCTTCCTCTCCACCCTGACCAATCACAGCACTGCGTCCCCAAAATGATCATGACACCCCCATGTAGGACTGCAGGAAAGGGATTAACGTGGCTACTCTACCATAAAGGCCTGATGGTGGACGGCTGTGCTGATGATCGCCCCTCTGTAAGGTTCTCCATCTCCACAAAGAAACCCTGAATCTCATTCACAGTGACCACTGGGTTAGGCACAGGTGTGTTGGTCAGTTCAGTCATGCACAGGTGTGTTGGTCAGTTCAGTCATGCACAGGTGTGCTCTGATAAACATTTGGAAGAATCTGAAGGAGCACTGATAACAGAGTGTCCCTCAGCTAAGTTGTGAGTATCATACTAAAGAGTATGAATAAAATGAGAATAAATTATATATTTGCCTTATATTTGTAATAACTTTCCAACATATGCCATAAACCAGTTTTGCATTGCATTGTTATTGTGGAGTATTCCTTATAAATTTGTGAAGAAATGGATTTAAATGGATTCATGTGCTATGTAAAAGCTGAAATACCACACTTGCTTTATTTCTATTTCACAATGTTGTACTACACACTTACCATTTTACTTCAAATAATGCAGTTACACATGAAGGTTTCATAGTTTGGTGGTGGGGACATTGTTTTCTGTTAAAAGCTTTTTACCTGCACAGATTCCAGAAATGGCTTGTAAAATGGCTTGTGAATGGCTTGTAAATGCTTTATTTATTGACAATTTTGAACTACCAGACAGGCAATTTAGATATTATCTCAGGACAGAACTTTGTATCTGAGAATAAGGAATAGAGAATAGAGATAATAGACAAAGCCAACAACTGCAACAGGAATCTGCGCCCTTTTAACATCCAACCACATGTGTTTAGGAGTAGACGTGGCACATCACCAGTCCAGGTAGAAGTTCATACTTCTATGCCAGGAAAATGATTCACTTAGTTTCTTAATGGGTCGCAGATTTTGTTAAATCTCTTAATGGAGCAATTCATGATGCTTATAATTTTCTCCAGCATGATTTTCTGCATTACATCTTTCATCTATTGCATGTGCAATTAAGTGGCATAGACTAATAGATTTTTTTTGTACAATGCAGAAAAATAAAGAATTGTCAGTCCAAACTTCCTGGATACTTGTTCAAACGTGTAAAAGTGTTATCAATATTCAAATCTCTGATGCTACACATATATTTGACCTGCCAAGCTAGAAGCATCTGTCAAATAGAAGTAGCTAGAAAAGGTGTTTTTTTTACTGTAGTTGAGTGGATAGAAATGTTCTGAATACCCAGCCATTTTTGAACTCTTTCACAATGCATTCTCTAGTGGGTCTTAACGATGAAAGCTGATGAAATGGTGGAGGTTTCACACTGTGCTCTCGGAGCCCCACTGAGCTACAGTGAAGCGTCTAAACCACAGTGCTCCACACAAGCTGCTTATGGTATCACCCAGACCAGATGCACAACACTGCCTGTGAAGAGGCTGCCCCATCTTGCCCTGTCGAAGGCTGTCACTGGCCCCCCCAACCCCCCCACCCCCCAAGCAGCCTCTACCAGTCTTCCATTTCCATTTACTCTACCTCAGTACATCCCTCTTAAAAATAAACCAGGTTCTTTCTTCCAGCAATGTTCAGCTGCACAGCAGTGAAAGAGAGAGAATAGCCTCGATCCATTTGTGCTTGGTATAATTCAGGGTGCTGAGCATGAGTAATATTAGCATCAGCTTCTCAACCCATGCCGAACAGCCGAAGTACCCTGGGTGACGCTCTCCGATGCACACTGGTTTATGTCTCATGAGGCTCCGTCAGATTTTGGCTGTGGTTACAGGCTGTAGTTAGCCAGTGAAATCCATCAAAGACTTTGCCTGAAAGTGTAGTCATGTGAGTTATGTCCCTTTGCAGAACAGAGGTCTGTTCTGGTCCAGACTATCATTGCTTGACCTGAAACATGGGGCAATACAGCACACTGGATCCGTCACTGTCTCTGCAACTGGCACTGAACGTGGAAGGCTCAGGGTGTAATCCAGACTTGGCGAGCACAGTGTGTCTAAAAAATGGTTTCGTCTCTGCAAAAAATTTTGCAGAGAGTATTTTGAATACTGTTATGCTGCTGTAACACACCTAAATTTAACAGGCACACAAAAGGTTTCAGTTTAGTAATCTTTCGTCACGTGATGTTCAGTGAGTGGAGTTTCTTCCCCACTTTCATAGTTAAGTGCACAGAAAGAGCTGTGATAGCAGCTTTTACAGCTTGTAAGTAGAGATTTATAGTGTTAGAAGTTCATTTTAAGTATTTTACACCCATTACAGTACATAGCTCAGAATAGGTTTTCCTACAGCCTTGTACAAAGTTGGACAGCCTTGTGATGCATTAATTTCGAAACCTCTCTTAAAAAAGAGAATGAGTTTGATTACCAGTACTGTTTTGTCTGTATAATTACCCTTATATGAAAGCAGCAGCAATGTGTAAGGATTTGTATTTAGCAGGTATGCTAGCAACTTTTTTTATTGTTGACCTTTGGAATATTTTAAAAGAACAACACATTTTACCAACATATAGAAAACAATATGTGATAGTGATTATGTATTAATTTTATGTTTTCTGTAACATGTAACTCATGTGAGATGTGTTTATATGACACAGAGTGTTTTCACCACATGGAGGTGGGGGTGTTTAATACAGTACAGACTCTCTGCAACATCCAGGTGCAATCATGGTTTTCTGCTTCTCCCCTACCACATACATCACTGGAGAATTACACACTGCTTGATAATCTTCACTTACTTTGATCCATGCATTTTCCATATAAACATAATCCACATAAACAAAATCCATACTTTCAGACACACTGTTACTGTTGATTTTCAGGTATTTAATTTTGCTTTAATGAAACTGACAATAAACCCACAATCTACTTTACTAAGAATAAAAGGTTTTGTTTGTAATCACAATGTTTGTTTTTAAATATGATTGTTTTTAGTGATATATAATTTACATACTGTATTTACAGAAACATTGATATAAAAAAAATCTTTTGAAGATTTCCAGACCACGGTTAGCTCCACAGATGCTTTATATATATATATATATATATATATATATATATATATATATATATAAATATCAAAACCTACAAGCGTACAAAGTACATCTGAGCCCTCTGGCAAAACATTCTCTCAATCAACATACCTGTGAATCAAGGCAGAAACATAATCAGTAGTCTATTTATTGTTTTCTATTTTTTCTGGCAAAGAGATGAGAACGGCAAACACAAACAAGAAAATGACTCCAAAACAACATTTTCAGTTCCACTATGCTCCACTGACATTTGGAATGATTGACAATAAGCTCAATGATGAAGGCTTATCAGTCAGATCCTCGGAGGTCTCACTGACAGAGAGACGCGGAAATTGAACTGCTCAAACTGTTTTATTCAGTGCAGAGACAGTGTTTGGCAAAGCTGTGCTGGACTTCATATGAAATCTTGTCATGCTGTCTTGGACTGAATGTGTATTTCTGTTTCTTCTAAGATGATGTGCCTTTCCTATGTAATTTGCTGTTCACATCAATCTCAGAAAATGGATTTTTCATCATTGAAAAAAGGTGTGTTGTCTAGGGCAGAATCAGATTTAATACACTTTTCATATCAAATCCATATATAAGTGAGCTAAAATTTACAAATGCTTGCTAGGTATTACCTTTACGTCATAGAGAATCAACGCAGATATTCACAGCTGTGTTTTAAAGGGTTTATTAAGGGCTGAAAATTATGACCATGTACAATTTCACAGTCTGAACTACTCTCCCATTCCCTGCCCAGCTAAAGGTCAGCTCACAAACAAGTTTGTTATCCAGAGAGAAACCACTACTGCACATCTACAGTAAAAGAAGGGACACACACAGACATACAATATGTGCACATGCTGTTTGATGCTTCAAAAGACGCAAAAACAACACAAATTATTCGACAAAAGCTTAGATGCTAGATCACCCCAGAATGCAGTACCCTTCCTTCTATAGAGTAACCTCCTAGTTTTCATGCGGAGGTCATTGCCTGTTTGGATTATTGTGTAGATAGGTTCTAATCCTCATGGACCCTGTAATGAGTATTTACACTGGTCTTTTAATGAGTGCAGAAATGCATGAGCAAGCAATGTGTTCTGGGCCCTGCATTCCAGAATCTCTCCAGGATTATTATTGAGTTCATATCTAGAAAGTCATAGTAATGGAATATCTAGGCCACCCTGCAACTTATGCAACGGTACTATAGATGTAGAGAATACACAAAACAATGCAAATAGCTCTTTGTTTTTAGGGCAGTTGAATGCTATTATATTTATGGAGCAAATTCTTCAAGCAAATCGTTAATTTGGGAGAGAAAAACAAAACAGGAACTAGGAAAGGCTGCATGAGAACAACTGTAGTCGGCATCTCTTTCAGATGCAGAAAATCCATAAATTGTAAACAGATATAGAAAGAAAAAAAAGAAATTCTAATAATAACCACAAAAAAGCATAAGGATTTCATCCAACGCTCCAAAGTCTTCACATGACTCCTAATAGATTTTGGCAAAGCAGAGCGTTTCCTTTATATACAACTTAATTGTGTATTATTTGACGTTTGGACTATGGCAGTAATTAGTCCAATAGTTTAGCCTTTGTATTGACCCTGTTGAATTGTGGGTGATGTCTCATTGTGTGTGTGTGTGTGTGTGTGTGTGTGTGTGTGTGTGTGTGTGTGTGTGTGTGTCTGTGTGTGTGTGTGTGTGTGTGTGTGTGTGTATGTGTGTGTGTTTGGGGTTTTTTTGTGTGTGTGTGTGTGTGTGTGTTTAGTATTTTCCTTAATTGCAATTTCTTCATTGCTATAAATATGAAAAATGGTATTCAATTTGTGCATTTTATTACAGAAAAACACTGGTAGTAGATTTAAAAGTTTAAAAGTTTATGTTGAAATCACTAATTGAAAGTTTCCCAAAGTCCTCTTCGAAATCAAAAATACCCAGAGCATAAACTATTACACTCTCAAATCAGAGTGCCAGACTGAAACAGTGGCACATGAAGACCCAGAGCACACTGGCACATGAAGACCCACAGCACCCTGGCACCCGCACCCTGGCACTGTGGGCAGAGGGTCAGAAATCATCAATGAGAAATGTCTAAAAGGTGTAGCATGCCTATGCTATTCATGCAGGGGGACCGGCCACAGTGTGTGTGTGTGTGTGTGTGTGTGTGTGTGTGTGTGTGTGTGTGTGTCCGTCATTAGCAGCAGGAATAGGATGTTGCAGTAAGGTCACACTGAGGCTGTAGAAAGGTCATGTGTGCCAACACTCTGTCCTGTCCTATCACTGGAGAGGCAGGGTGAGAATAGAAATCCTCACCTTTATGGACTAGTCAGCTGCAGGGGGGTTTTAAAGGCTCTGCTGAATGGAGCCAGGTCAGCCAAAGGTAATTTGGCATCTCTGACCAGACAGAATGTGACCATTAGTGTCTCCTCAGTGATGAGGGCAGCTCTTAATTAGAATAAAGATTCTAGAGGCCACTGACAGCCCCCTATGAAAAATATCAGGTGCAGCTTACATGAGCCTGCTGTGTGAGTTTTGATGAGGATGATACTCGTACCTCTGGTGTGCAGAACCTAGCCAAATGATTTCACATCCATCTCACGCACATCTGGATTCAGTTATCCTTGACTGATCAAAAGCAATGCATGTATTTCTGTGTCAGTAAGAGTATTCTAGCTGTAAAAGAAAAGCTGGACTCTTAAAAGATGAGATTCTCTGGATATTTCAAAGATGACTTTGAGATATGCTGTTGTGTTCAGCCGGTGAGGCGATGTGTTAGCTTAAGATGACGCGTTTCAGAGGATTGTCTCTGAGATCTTCAGGGCCTGTCAGCTCTCGACGGAGCAAACACAATAAAGGGAATAAGGAGGAGGCACTACTTCTGTTAACACTCCTGCCAGCTTGTGGAATGAGGGCATGATAGATCTGTGTGTGTGTGTGTGTGTGTGTGTGTGTGTGTGTGTGTGTGTGTGTGTGTTCATGCTGAACCGTGAGGCTATTGGTTTGTCTGCTAAACATGTCAGCAGCTGTGTTGCTCGGTGTCTCTTGAGTGTTGTCACTCTAACTGGATAAAATCGCAGTGTGCTGCTCCATTCTCTGTTTTCCTGTCACTATAAGAGACAGCGTGTGTGTGTGTGTGTGTGTGTGTGTGTGTGTGTGCGTGCGTGTCTGTGTGTGTGCGTGTACGTGTATATGTGTACATGCATATGCGCATGTGTATGTGCATTTGTGTATGTGTGTATGCGTGTCTCTTAGGCCTGGAGAAACTACAGCAATATTTAACAACTAGAATCAGATCTTTGTAGAGGCAAGACATTGATTTACCTGACTACAACAGATTATGGACTCATACAGGAAATCAATCTGTAGTGCATTGATTTCATAATCTTCATCAGTTCAGCTTAAAAGCAGAGAACATTGACTCATTTTAATTGGCTCAGAGTGATGTGGTAGCTTGGACCTGGATCAGGGGGATGACCTCCGTGACCCAGGCATGTCCTTTGACCTCTAAGCCGCTTCTACGCGTGAGCTGAATTTAGCATGCGTAGAACAGTGGACCAAAGATGACATCACGTATAAGATGCTGTGAGTCTGATCGCGGTGACAGGACACACGTGGATGGAATCCATCACAAGCTCCATCTTAAACCAGCATGTCAAATCCAGAGCAGAAGCTACAGGGAGCACGTGAGAGGCCCGGGACTGGTACGTGAACAGGGGCCGGTGCACAAAAACACCACGGTCCACTTTTCCAAGACACTTCCGCTAGCACGATTCCTCTCCCAGTATACAGTGCCAGTTGGAGGCCACACTGTGCCTCGTTAAAATGGAAAGATAACGAGCTACCAGCGCATGACTTAGAGAGATCTCTGATTGCCAGCAGTGCACTTCTGCTGGTTCTGATTAGCATAACCTTCTCCATACCTGTGAGTGACTGATAGCACATGAGCCATATAGCATGCAAACTCAGACTGCAAAATCACAATCCTTATGTTTAAAGTATTCTGATTAAAGAATGAAACTGTCTATTTTCTTGCTATTTTAATGCCTTGTTCCATTCAGTGTATGATGATGATTTTACGCAGACAAATTAAAATATTTTATTATAGAGAATATTGGACATCCTGACTGATAGTATATATTAACTTTTATGTTATCTATCAGGGAGTATTTCATTTTGTCCACTTGATACACACAGATTATCAACACAGATTATCAACACAGCTCAATCTGCACAGATGAAAGTGCTGCTCCGCTACAGCCGTTCTGTTATCACTTGTGCTGTAAAACACTACAATCTATCCACACCAGCTCGTGATAGGTGCAATTATTCAGCCTTTTAGTCCATCTGTGAGATAAAGTCACTCTGTACATTTATCAAGGACTATTTGCAACATCACAATGAGACTACCACTTCACTTAAGCCCTTTGAAATTCAGTAACGCTTCCACCTACATGTAACACCAAAATGGCAATAAAAGAAACAATATGAATATAACTAACACTCTTGCTCTCCCCCTCTCTCTTTAGTTCTCTCTCTCACACACACACACACACACACACACACATACACACACAACCACACACACACACACACACACACAGTCACACACATATGAATCTTTTACGAAAACGTCCCCCTCAGTGGGGCTCGGATATCAGATTTCCAGAGCTCTGACAAGCATCCGCCATCACCCTGATTTTTGCAAACCCCCCCACCTTCCCTGATCCCCACGTAACGGTACAAAAGTTCGGCTGTGCAGACACCGTTCCGACGCATCCAGTCACAGCATCCTTGGAAGTGCAGCCTGTCTGCAGCTGCTAAAAAAATCAACAGCATCACCATGCAGGACCGAATGCCAAACAGCACAGCATACTGGTTGAGATTCAGACTTGAAACTCTGAATAACATTTTTAAAGCTCAGGGGAACTACCACTCCGTGACCTTTCTGTGCAGCGCACGACTCTGTTATTTCACCTCCCAAGTCCAGTTTAAAATACTCCACTTTCTCAGCACTAATGCCTGCAGCTTTTACTGTATGTCCACGTGTCTCTTCGTTCAATATGTCTTCTCTCTTGCTTTTGTTTTAAGCGTGACTCAAGTAAATGGCATGGAGTTAAAGACGCACACCGCCACAGTCCTGACACGGCGAGGCTCGGTACTGTGGATCTGACGCCGGTGCAGGGAAGACGAGTGTGAGAAGCGATGGTTAAAATAGCTACCTCATTATAAAACCACCATGGCTGCATTCTGACCAAGGGCATCGTCCTCCTTCTCTCTAAGAACACTTGACAGTCCTTAAGCTCCGCAAGAAAGCCAGAAATGCAGACTGCTGAACGAGAGCACGTATAGTGTCATCAGCCCCTGTTTTTTGACGAATGCGGCAAACGGAAAGGTAATGTTTATTCAGGCCTTGAAAATATTGCACCAGATTAAGCTGGCATGCTTCTTGAGCACTCAGTTAGCTTACATTGTTTTCCCAGCACGGAGTGTCTTTCAAGTCAGTTCTCCCCACTGCTGCCGAGAGTCAACCCCCCCCACCTCTGCTGTATCTGTAGGAGAGCCAGAGTGGATCAGACCCCCGCGTAATCACTTCCTCACTAGTCTCTCTGGCCCATAATGTCTGCACCGACCGCTGGGGATGGAGTCACTAGGCAGGCTCCTTTCACAGCAATGCCGAAACACAAGCGCGTGCCACAAGAGGCCTGTATGAATTTTTAATTATTGTTACTCTTCACAAAGAGACTGGCACGCGCGCTAGCGGCCCTCGCTGTTCCCAGTGAAAGCGCATTAATGAGCCGCAAATGAGGCAAGCGATTATGCATAGATATGCAGCATAGGTGACGATGAAATAGTTTCAACATAGCGGAGCGGCACAGCGGCCACTCAACGCGACATTTAAGTGAGTTTCGAAATCTCTCCGTTAGAGACCCGCTTATGTCAGTGCCTGATGACACAGGAAATATGACATGAGGCAATTAAGCAAATTATCCATCCCACCTCGGTATACTTTATTCTGTTTATTCTTGGAATAGCCGTGGCTGACAGGCATGCGTGGGGCTTTCTGATAAGGGGGAGTAGCAGGGCTCATTTTGAACGGAGATTACATCGGCGACTTGGGAAAGACGCTCTCCTGAGCACCACGGAGGGCACGGTGGTTCTCTGCAGGTGGAGGTTGCTAATGGAGCCTGATTACCGAGTCTAACAGCACTCCCGGGCGTGGAGATTAGGAGCTTCAGCTGAGGCCATTACAGAGATTCTGCTTTTGATCTCCCAGCGTGGTCTTTGGGACGTGACAAACCGCATCAGACAAGTTCGGATAGGCAGACCGACTGCAGGCTGCATGGCGGCGCCCGCATTGCCACGTGCGTGTGTGCCCTTTGTCTGTCTGACGATATATACAGCACAGAGGTGGAAACTAACAAAATATATGTGCTTCGTTATTGTATTTACAAACTTTAAAAAAATATCTGTACTTGAGTTTTTTCCCCACTAATTTAAAATGACATTTTAAAAATCAAGCTCGTTACTCAATTTTTCGTCATGCTTGGTGTTGTGGTTCCCATGGCGCTGACTGCCATGTGGTGTCGGTTTCGTTCTTGTTTCGGTTTGGTCAACACGTGCTCATTTGCGCATCTCCTTTCTTCTGTTCACATTTGAGCCATTTTCTCAGTAATCACGTGTATCTACACCCCGTTTTCTTGCCTGGAAACGGTCTTCTTGCCTTTTCTTGCGGTGGTCGTACTTTAGTCGTGCGTCAAGCTTCATGTCTGATAACCTGACTTCTGCCCCCCCCCCCCCCCCCTTCCCTGTTCAGTCTGTTACTCTTTATGCTATCTGGTTCAATTTATTTATTTATTTTTATTTATAGAGCATTCTTTATAATTATATTTGTACTTTTACTTGACTAATTGTGTACATTTGTTATCTTTGATGCAGTGTAAAACTGAATGAATTCCAAGCATACAGCACAATGTATGTCCTAAAAGAAAACCACCTGGTTTCAGCCCACCTCAGAGACATCGTGCCACGAAGGCGGCCCGAGAAAACCTCTGACTCAAGCCCCTTTAAAGTGGGAAAAACGGACTCGGCTGAATGAAAGTCCCTGTGCATTTATCCTCCTGCCATGTAGATACTGCCCATCCGTTATGTGCCCACACAGCAGGGACTGTGAGCTGCAGCGTCATGGTCTCATTTCTCAGGCGTCCTCGATGGTTGTGGAGTCTGGAGAAGGATCTGTCACACAACTACCGCACGCCCTCCTCCACATGTTAGCGGTTTATAGATTAGTAGGGCCACCACACTATAAAACAGTGAAGGAGATTGATGCAGTGCTGTTTCCAGTCATTACCGTTTCTACGTGTTTGCAGTGTGCTCCCCTAAGTGAAAAATAAACAGTGTGAAAACAGAGATTTTCACACATCGACCTTAATACAAGGTGCCATCAAAATGCTCCCAATTACACCACCAATAATGTGCACATCAGTTTGGAAAATGCTGCTCTCAGATCCACGTGTATTCCCACCTCCCGTCAGATCGCTCCTAACATGAGCCCATCTGGAAAGCAGCACGGAAAACATTCGTGTTTGTAGTCACACACTTCCACCTAATTATTTAGCCAACAGGGTAAGGATGTGCGTGATCAATTACAGACAGGAGAATCCTAATATGATGACTTCACCCCAACTGAAAAAGGCTGGAAAAAATCTAAAACCTTGAACCATTCAATTTGCATCATGGACACCCAAACATTCACTACTCTACCTGGGTGACAACCACCATCTGCCCTTGAGAGAAATTTATAAACAAACTTTTAGTCATCCATGTTAGCAGTATTATATCTTCATATCTCCTGGTTTCAACGTGATTCTCTAAAACAGGGGTAATCAATTAAATCTTTCCGCGGTCCATTTTTGGCAGATAGCTCAGACCTTAGGTCCGGGTCCGCGGTGGCGAACGAAAGTTGTTGAGCGGGGGGGGGGCGAACGTAACACTCAAATGGGTGGTGAACGTAACACTCGTCTGAAAATAAATTCTCCGGTTTAAAATATAGTCTCCCGTTAAAAATTTTTTGGCATTTGGCTCCGTATCCAGTTAATCAGGAATGTGATTGGGTCCGGACAGGACGGCGTTCGGGTCCGGATCCGGACCGCGGTCCGCCATTTGGTGATACCTGCTCTAAAATAATCGATTTAAATGAATGATTCCCCTTTACGTGAGACTGAGAAGCAAACCACATACTAGACAGTCCAGAACACACCCAAGTCTGTCAACACTCAGGCACTCTCACACTTTCTAAGTTTTACACTCTCTCTTAAAGGTAATCCTGTCTGGAATCCTTGGATTGATCAACACAATTCACCATTTTACTCTGGTACTCTATTCTTCAATTTGTCTTTCCTCTTTCCTGCGGTGATGTTCATATGCTAAAAATGTGAGCTAGCACTGTTCACACCTGCCTGTCTGAAGAAATCCTCATGAAAGTTTAATGCAGGGATTTTCTCTAAGGAACCCGACTCGTGCAGCATAACTATAAAAAAATGTGTTCCGCCGTCTTCCCCCTTCTTATTGTAGAAGACACTGATCTCATGAGCTACATGAAAACCTTTTCTGTTCACGGTGTTTATACGGCAGTGGCATGTCTTTGTCTCTGGATGGAGTCAACTGGAGGTCTGCCCAGATCTACCACCTCTCACTCCTGCTCACATCCGAGCAGAGAGCCATGTCTGTGGGGGCTGGAGTTCACCCAGCAGCTGAGAGCATCAGTGAACGCTGTGGGCCTCTTCACGCCACGAGGAGGGTAGGTGAATGGTTAAAAATCAATGCTTTGGCACTGTGAGCTCATCAGCGAGAAACACAAAACAGAAAGACAGCAAATAAAAGCTATGTAAAGCTATGTAAAGCTATGTAAAGCTACATTTATTATTTGTTCACTCATAAAATTCTCTCCTGTGTCTGTCAGACTTTGGGAGGAAAGATTAGCTAGATAACTAGCAGCATACATTTTAATCAGATACACTTGCCATTTTGTTCCTCAGAGTTATACAAAAATAGTTGTACCTCCTAAAACATCCAAATTCTTTTCCAGATACTTGGGCCTAAAAACCACAAAAAAAATGACTGAGGTGTTTATTAAGTCATGTTTACCTTTTCATTTCTAGATCAATGGTACTTTTTATCACAGGCTGTATTGAAAGACTTGACCATATTTGTCATCATCACTGGTCTTCTTGCATAAGTCTTTCACATGTTTTGGTATATCTGCTTAGTGCTTCATTTTGTCCATCATGTTTCTGTTTTGTTTCTCAAAGTCTCAAAGCTTTTGTTGTTTCCAGCATTGTCCGAGAGTCCAGTGCGTGTGCACGAGCACAACTGCATCATAAATGATCCCAAATCACATTTACTCCCATCATGTTCCCAACCCACAGCTTTTAAGCTAATTTTACATATTTACTGTAAACATTGATTATGTAATGGACCAAATTACATCAATTTGCTAGAGTAGTAATTTGAAGTGAGTAGCAAGGAAGGCATTAAAGGTGAAGGTTCAAAGTGTTCTGGAGGTCACAGGTGTCCATTTTCAGAGAGGATGGAGTGGGGACAGTAGGGTGAGCTGCCACTGGCCCCTGGAGTTCAAAAACAATCATCTATTTAGGAAATTTGATACAGTCGCGTGTTCACACACAGACCCAGAGGGCTTGATGAACGGATGGAGCTCAAGAGAGAGAGGGAGAGCACAGACTGTACGTCGTGTTTGATGTTCTTGACTGGCAGGTTTGAAAGACCCTTCTTTACAAAGGGGATTTATGACAATGGGCCTGGTCTTTTCACAACAGTCTGCGCTGATAATCTTTTTAAATCACAGAATTAAACGGAACTGTACCCTCTCCCTGGGTTTTGATTGTGATCATAAAAAAAGGCACACAGAAAAGAATCTAAAACCATGACCATGATGGATGCTATGATGGTCTGGGAAATACTGGCAGAACGATTGTGTTCTCTGTGACAGAGACCTGCTATCAGGCCGGCAGGTTCAGAGAGCACACACAGCTCTGTGCTCCTTCCTGCTCTGGAATAATGATGGTCTGTATTAGTCATCTCGTCATACCACCAATGCTGCTGCAGTCTTTCCTCTCCATCTGCTATATGTCAGTGTTCTTAGAGGCTCAGGGAAAAATGTAGAAGCGACAAAGTAATGTAAACAACCGCCACAGCCTACAGTGTGTATTTCTGACTGCAATGGCTATTTTTTCCAAATCAGAATATGTCTAGATATAGAGTTTGAAAAGGATTTTCAGTAAATAATCCTGCACTGACACTGTAGTCCAACACAAGGTTTTATCAGTCTCAGAGAAAATGCTGTCTAATCCTGCCAATGAAATCAAGTGAGGTCACAATTCAGCACAACCAGTTTGTAACATGGAAGAGAAACCAGATGCAGAGATGTTGAAAACCTTCTGGATGAAGATGCATGCAGCATTAACTGTGACAGTGACAGACCTACTGAACTGGGAATTGGCCATAGCTAATGAGAAAAACTGGGAAAATTCAAAGACTCTGTATTCTTGAATGGGATGGAGATTTGAGGGGTAAAGAAGAAGACTGCAGTTTGTGATGTGTTCAGAATGTGAATACAGACATTCTCACTTTAAATGCCACAGTGCAGCACAAAACAAACAGAAGAAACACTGAATTGTGACATCCAGATTTGCTCCCTGCAAATCCTTTGCCAACAAGACCATGTCCTGTAAGAAGACTGTAAGACTGTAAGAAGAATTTTCTCATAATCATACAATTATATAACTACCTTTAACTGGATGGGCTGTTTAATATAGTTATAATGAAAACAGTTGCAATCATGTGTTTGGATATTTCATTGGAAAATTAAGTACACAAAAACATGGCAGAAAAAATATGTATATTTTCTCAACCTATTAAAAATGAGTTGAATATTCCGTTGTCCCTCCTGGTCTCTTCATGTCTGTGAGTTACAGCTGTAGTTGTTTCATCTTAGTGCAGGCACAGTCGATGTGTCCAGTGGAAATACCAGAATTCCTTATCTGCATGACAACGGATGCGTTCCTCTTTAGCTCTTAAATGAGGCTTCAGGGCGGGCACACACACACACACACACACACACACACACACACACACCGACATACAGTGAGGTGAAGAAGATCCTCTTTTCTGTATTCTTTTTTAGGTTTAGAAAAGATGCAGGATAAATTTGTGAGTTATTAGATATCTGGACTTATCATTCTACAGTGGTGCGTGTTGAGAGTCTAAGATGTTTACCCAGATATACAAGCGACATAAACTGATAGACACTGCAAGCAATTTGTTTATTAATTATGCTGAGAGCCAAGCGTCATGACAAACTAATGTTTGATTCATACATGAAAAGAAACACTGTACAAAGCGCTATTGATGTTATTCAATTGTTATTGAAAAACATCAATAACAAGTCAAATGTCAGCAAAACACTGACTAGACACTATGGGGCGAGTGCACTGACCTAAGGTGTGTCTTTGTGTCGCTGATGGATTACCTAGATCCTCTGTCGTAGTGTCTATGTTTGCTCGTGAGGCAATGTTGAGGATCTGTTGGTATATAAACACGACTCCTCTAGCTTCTCGTTTTCTTGAAAAAATTTGTCCTATATATATGAACATTCTGAACTTCAAAGAGAAAGAAGAAGGCAGAGTTCATCCTCGCCGCATTAAAAGGGCTTGTGCAATTTGAAAGGCAGTAGAATCCTAGTGTGTTGGATCTGGGAATTCCTGAGAGGCCAGCCCCAGAAAGTCCATATTAAAAATGTCCTGTCTGACTGCCTCGTTCTGAGTGCTGGAGTACCTCAAGGCTGTGTTTCGTGTCCTTCACGGTTCCCTACGTACAAAGATAAGGTGTGTTGTAACAGCAGTGCTTTGTTCTTAATAAAGTAATGATTTGGCCTTTGTTATTTGCCATCAAGATAGAGATAGTCCTTCCTACGTCAACACATCAACAGGTTTGACTTCTGGTCTTCCTGGGTATAGCTGTGTATAGAAGGTCAAATGAAACGAATCAAGTAAGGGAAAGCTTGCCTGTCAGGACAATATGGACTACATCTACTGAAAGGTCAGACAGTGTCCTGAAAGGTCAGACAGTGTCCTGAAAGGTCAAGTAGTGCCTTGTTCCTCTCAGGAGGTTAAGAAGCCTTGATACCAGTAAAAAAAAAAAAGCTCAATTTAAGACCTTCATTACAGACCCATTTCAAATCTGCTGTTCACTGGGAAAGAAACATGCAGTTCACATGAGATCACATGAGATCATCTTCAAACATCTCACTGGCTTCCCGTCCTCCTCCCATCTAGACAATATTTGGTCAGGTTTTTCATCCACTCATAGTCCTGAGGCTGCTCTGTTTAAGGATATTAACAATGTTAATTTAAGTACAGACTCTGGGAACTATCAGTTTTGCTAGTGCTCAATCTCAGTTCAGCCTTTGATACCATAGACCATAACATCCTCACTTGAAAAGTAATTGAGAAGATTTAGAAGGAATTAAAAGATGATCTAGCCCAGGTGCACTGCCTTTATGTCATATACAGTACAAGGAAAGGCACCCCCCACCACCGTACTTCGCACATTGCCACTTTTTTGGCAGCCCTTGGGGCACCAGGAAGGTACCGGCCTTGCTTGGTGGTAACTGGTGCCTCTGGTCAGAGTGCAGCGTCAGTCACTGTAGGATATCCTGGAGCCGAGAAGGTTTAGCTGCTTGTTCTGGGGCCCAACAGTGGCTGCATGGCACAGCTGGGACTCAAACCCACAGCCGGTTTGATCTGTCTGATAGCTCCTACCTAGAATTTCCTTTATTGAAATAGAAAATTACAATTGTGAAAGAGTGCCGGTGACCTGTGGTGAACCCCTGGCTTGGATGTTTGGGCTGTTCTTATTCAACTTAGGCATGCTTCCTCTTAGCCAAGACTGACATGATTTTGGACTACCCTAACACACTTATGCAGATGACACTCAAGAGTGACTTGACTGCCTCAGCAAACAACTATGTTACTCTCTTTCTAAATGTGTTGAATACATCACAAACTGTATGGGTTAAAACTTTCTGCGGTTGAATAAAGATAAAACAAAGATTATTATATTTGGCATTAGCAATAAAAGGCGCAGACTAGCTTCCTTTATTGACTCAAAAGCCCTAAAATCTAAAGAGCTAGCTTGTACTCCCTTTCAATGGCATACTAATAGACTGATATTTTTAGCAGTCGCATTAAATCAGCTACTAAATCAGCCTTTTATCACCTTAAGGACATCAACAAGATCAGAGATTTCCTGACAAGACGAAACCTAGAGAAACTCGCTGATGCTTTTCGCTCTAGGAGGGTTGATTACTGTAATGGCCTCTTAATGGGATTCCCAAAAAAGACACTCAAACAACTTCAGTTGATTCAAAATGCAGCTGCCTGAGTTTTCACTGGGATCACAAGGCTAAAACACATCACCACCATTCTTAAATCCTTACGCTGTCTACCAGTATATTTCAGAGTTAACTTTAAGGAATTATTATTGGTCTATAAACTACTTAATTGCATAGGACCAATGTGTCTGTCTGATAATCTGCAGTGATATGACATTCGACTCAAACCCCTCAGGTTATTAGACAGTTAATCAGTTAGTAAAAACTAAGCATAGAGAGTCTTTAGTGGTATGTTATTTTTAAACCAGTTGTCAGGGAAGAAGAGCCCCAATACTATGTTTTTAAATGGATACTATCAGTGATCTTTATAAAACTTTTATTTCTTTATATGTTTCATTGCATTTACACCCTCATAATTAATATTGATTTAAATATTTTCACTTTATTTTAAATTGAATTAAATTCACTTTAGTTTTGTATTTTAACAATCTTCATTCAACTTTTAATAAGTGATTTTTGTAACATTTTTATTCTTGTCAAAAGCCCCCAGAGGTGGCACATCTCAGGCTGTAATAATCTGTATTCTTTTTCTCCAATGTCTATGTAAATCTATTTGAATGTATAGTGTTATTCATTGCTGTACATTTAAACTTGCCATTCAGTGGTACATAGGTAACCGAGAGTTGTACAATGTAACATGAAATGGAAAAAGCGCCACGGATTGTAAATCAAGTCAGTAAATTAGCTATTCCAATTAGCTGAGTCTATTCTCAATAAGTTGATGTTTAAATGAGCTACTGTAGAATTCATTCCCTAATATGTACTTAATGACTGTGGTATGTAAATTGCATTGTTAAGTGGTGTATTTTGGAGTAATCCATGTTGTTGCTGCTCCAAATGTATTCATCTTTAATTTTGTCCAATTAATTATTAAGGCCTAATTATTTGTATATATATTCGTGCGATGTCTAATTATATATGGTGTAGGATTTTATATGCCAATGCCAAAGAAAACGCTCCGTTTCGTGTAAATGAATATAAAGAATTTCAGATTTCGCCTATTTATAGCGTCTTCTGCAGTCGCCTGTGTCTCCTATACCATTGACCCGCAGTGCGTCGGCAAGCCGGTGAAATGGTGCAAGCTCTCGTCGGCGTCCTAATGAACACGGCCCTCTGGGTGAACCTGGTGTAGAAAGACGCTAATTTTCCAGCCACCGAGACTAAGCTCCTCCATTTAATAGGCGCACTCGGTCCCCCGGGGACACATGGGATGAATTCGCGTGTCTTACAACTGATCTTGTCTCATTAAAATTACACAGCAGTGTACTTGAGCTCTCCCCTGATGAAATATAATCGACACACTGGTCAGAAGAAAAGTAGTGGTCTTGTTTAACCTTAGTTAAATGGCCTATAATTAGG
This sequence comes from Brachyhypopomus gauderio, assembly GCF_052324685.1. NCBI lineage: Eukaryota > Metazoa > Chordata > Actinopteri > Gymnotiformes > Hypopomidae > Brachyhypopomus > Brachyhypopomus gauderio. The sequence continues at coordinate 19,481,833 of NC_135222.1, read as the reverse complement.
GCCAATGCTCATCTCCTCTACACCTTCGGGAGGGATGGGGGAATGTGTCACGTGACATGCACAGGTTTAATTGGATGGTTTTGTCATATGGTGCAAAGTTTGATTTGTAACAGGTGTAGTTTACTGATTTTCCTCGTTTTACTTAAACGTTTGCAACGTAATGTTTAAGCGCGACGGTTTCTCTTTCGTGTAATTTTCCCCGGGTCGTTATGGAGGTCACAATCGATCCCCGTGTTCATGTTTAATGCCTCAGTATGTCTGGACTGGGGAACATCTCATCTCCAGGCGATGTGTATAACGTAGCCCTTAAAAACACGGATGGACTGAGTTTACTAGAGGCTCATCGTCCAATCAAGATCGGAATAATATTGGTCTTGGGGATCATGATCACTTTGGGAAACATAGCTGTTGTAACTGTTATATCTTCTGCAGTGCCCGGGTGGTCGCGAAACTCTCGGTACTTTTTATTATCGTTAACCGGGGCCGATTCTGCATTTGGACTTATAGTTATGCCTCTAAACCTTTGCGTGAGTCTCATAAAAGACTACAATGATGGACCCGACCCGTTCTGTCACATTGTAGCGTTTTGCAACGCAACCATTTATTCGACGTGTATGTACACACTTGCTAGTATAAGTCTGGAGCGATATATCGCCGTGTTTTACCCGCTCCAGTACTCCACTATACTGACCCGGAGACGCGCCTTGCTGCTCATCGCCTTCGCCTGGATCGTCCCGCCCGTCCTGCTCGTGCCCATTTCGTACCCTGAAGGAATCATCGAGGTGTACTTTTCTACAGCCTCACTGGTCTGCAACCCGTCCTACTCGAGTAACGTCACCTACTCGCTGACCCTCACCGGGTTCATTTTCTTCCCGTGCTCGGCCATCATGACGTTCTGTAACCTCAGGCTGTGGTTCGCCGCAAAAAGACAGCGCATGAAGTTGAGGAAGCACAGGTGCGCCAGCAGGTCCAACGTGGCGTCGCGCGTGCTGGTCCCCGTGATGACCGTCTACTACACGTGCTGGACTCCCTGCATGGTCATCATGATATACAACGGTGAGTCTTGACCTGGTGCATGTGTTCCTGAGCCTAGTCCAGACGGTCCCCCAGCAGCCGAACCAAGGTGGGCTCTGTGGACTGGTTGAGGACTGCCGTCACGTTTGCTTTGGATTACAAAAAGTATCCATGCACGATGTGTTCATATTGCAATTCTGATTATTTAACATTTAATTGCATGTGTTGCCACTACATCTCACTGCTTGTCCTGTGTCTTCATACACCAGCAGCTATGTACATGTGGTCCAGTCGGGGGGGGGGGGGGGGGGAGATCAGGACTACATTGACTCCAGGTTATGAAGGTCACTGTGGTAATCACTGTTTCATTCCCCAGCAACTTCAGGCGGTGGTGTCCCAGAGTGGGTGGAGTTTGTTGCGGTGTGGTTGCCGACATCCAACGGCTTTCTCAACTGTATTTTTTACTTCTGGATTAATCAAAGCTTCAGGAGGAAGTTCCACGTTCTTCTTCAGCGTCTGTGTCTGGGGCTTTGCCCTGGAGTTGGGAGGCTCCTTGGGTGCGCCGTGCCTTTAGAAACTGCAGTGGGGCCTGGGTGGAATGACGCCACCACCATGCACGAGAGATCTTCCAGCGTGTCATCCACGTGCACTCTACTCACAATCGCTGTCGAGACCTACATCTGAAGACCAGACAGCAGATGGGCCCTGAAACGATGACCTAAGTTGGGGTCGTGCAGGCAATTCATGTGATGTCTGTGGGTCATGCTGACATGGAAAAACACTGGTGTGGAGAAGGTAAGGACCAACACCCAGCGTGGCTTCAACCTTTTTACGTCCCCTAGTCCTGTTGAAGATCTTAAGTATGTGGACAAGTGGTGTCTTTTGACTTTCTCTGCACTATCATTCCTGGTTTATTTGACGTTTTAGCATTTTTATAAAATTGCTTTTTTTTTGCTTTTCTTAAGTGGTTCATGACCGTTTCATTACTGCTCCTTCAGTGAAGACCTTTTTCTCTTTTGCCATATTTTACCACTGTACAGCCTCGTTTATCTACAGCGGTCACGTTTAGCATTGGTGTAGCATTCCATTGCTTTCCTGTGGTTTTCCATGCTGATGCATCTAATGCATAATCACAGTGGTCTTTGCACACTGTTCATCCCAACGTCTAGCTGCTCAGAGAGGTTAAGTTTTCGGTTCCATTGCGTTGGTTTTATGCAGCGAGAAAGTAACTAGGCACATGCGTCAGACAAAGGTCAGTTCAGCTGTGTGTGTTGGAATGGACTATCATTAGCAATCTATCTGTAATGAGTCTGCCTCTCCCCCTGGTTCTATGCAGTTTTGTTGTGGGTCTGCTGCATCTTTGATTGGTGGTTCTGATTGTGCACACCAAATGGGGGAAACTATAATTTATTTTTTTTTGGAAAATTTTGTATTAACTAATTCTTTATGTTGTAAAATTTGTTTTTATAAAACTGACGGTGGCTCTGGTGTTGCTCATCCAGTCGAGAGGAAAATGCTGACGGCGTGTCGCTGTAATGGCGTGTCCCTTATTGGCCATGTTGTAAGTTATTGGGGGAACCAAAGTGTGTTGTAAAATACTTGTAAATAATTTATTTTAGTGTATGTTAAAAAAAAATCTGTCTTGAGGATGAAATATGCAGTTTAAAGTTTATATTGTAAAATAAAGCTTGAAGGCCCTAGATTTGTCATTCAGGTTTTTGGTAAATAATTCTTTAATTTGTATTAATAATGGCATATATGGAAATGCACCAACACTGAACTTCTCACTCTCTGAATTCCATCCTAATCCATAATTGATGCTATGCTGTTAAACTATAAAATGCAAATTAATGAAAAATAGAAGAATAATAAATGAGATCATGGGCTTAGTAAGACCAAAACACTAAATATCTCTGCACTGTCCATTTCTCTGTACTAATTCAGTGGGATGAACTTGTTGCCGTTTGCTTCATGGACCATGTTCTTCACCCTTCCTGTGGTCCAACACCCTGCAGTGGTGTGAAGGCACGTGTGTGTGTCTACTCCTCCATCATGGAGCTTCCAGTGATTTTAATAGTTTTGTAGCAGCTGTGAAAGCAGAAAGTAGATTTGCCTGCCACAACTGTAGAAGCAGATTTGAAGGTTTTAGTTCCAAAATCAAATCTGGTAGCACATTTTTATCTGGCAAGGATGAACTGTTGCTGGCAAGATAAATAACTATAAAAAAAAAATAAAAACTTGGAAGGACTTGGTAAACAACCCTCCAAAAATGTAAGAAGGTCCTGAACACTTCTTGGGAGAAGAAAGTGAAGCTAGGAGACGGAGCACATGTTCAAGGACGTTGATGAAGTTAAAATCTGTGTAGTAGCTTCCAACAGATCATCTGGTGGTTTGGATTTGCTGAGATGCAGCAATGTCTGTAGTATTTTTTTTTATTTTATTTTTTTTGTCTGGAGGGTAACTGAATGCATATCTGACAAAATCATGGAAAAATTAGTGATTGTACAGAAGGGTTTGACAACTTTTTATCATAAATATCTCCAAAAATCTTGATGCTGGGCTTGGCCTCATTCAGGGCAACTTCAAGATTAAAATGATAGCTGTGAACAATGGGAGAGCCAGTGTCAAACCAAAGCCAGTGGGCATGATGTAGGAGATTGGGCATCTAATTTAGAAGTAAGAAGATGGAGATATCCTTCAGCCTTATTGTGCTGTGGGTTACTGGATATGGGCTGCGTTTTTTCATAATGTAGTGTGAGATTATGGAGTTTGTTTCAGAGTAATAATTGAGTTTAGGGGTTAAAGGTTAGAGGCTAGTGGTGATTCTCACATCAAAGTACATCTAGTAAGATTAGAGCTTTACTAAAGGAATATTAGATGTTAAGAGCAACATCAGAAGACCTGGGAGAAATATTACAGGACTGCTGTTTCCATTTTCTTTTTTTGGGTTGGTTTAAAAAGACCACAAAAATAAAACAAATAAGTGTTTTATTAGGTGCTAATTTCCTGATATTCAAATTCCTCCCTCATGGAATCCGATCAGAGACAGCGTTGAGGTGTTCTGGTGGGGGACAGCGTGGCAGGAGTGTCTGAGGGAACATCTCCCCTCCTCCACACGGCCAGCGAGCAGTGCACACAAGCGCTCTCGCGCTGAGCCTCCGGAGACCCAGCAGAGCGTACATGCTCTCGCGCTGCCAGAGAGATCTGCCTTCAACCAAAAGGTTCTCCAAAAGGTCTGGAAAGGAGAATACGACTAAATTATGCAGATTTTATTTTGGATCGTGCTTTGCATATGCATGGAAACAATTGGGAAACAAACAAGGTCAGTGGAAGACAAAGTGAGCTCGTGCTTTAATTTCATCCAGTGCCCTTTTCAAAATATATGTTGCTGGCAGTGTGAAAATATGCAATTGAAAGCTTCAGTACACATAATCCTCTCTTCCCACTGTAACTTCATGGGCCTAGGGCACAACAGAGAAGAGCAATGCACATCGTGGAGAGTGGAGAACCTGGAGCTAACAGTCACAGTGAGCACTGTGATGAATTCAATCCTTTTTTTTTTTTTTTTTTTTTGGTTTCCATAATGGAAGAACAGGAAGAAATGAAGTCTCCCAGCCTGAGCTAAAATCCTATTACTCTGGTCATATGAGACCAAGTTCCCAGCTTCCTAGAAGGCCTGACTGGTCTTAAGATTATTCAGGCCGAGTCAGGTAAATGGTTCTGGAGATTAATCTCCTGGATCGAACTGAAATCGGAGTGATTTTTCCTCTTTTGCCATGGTGAAGAGGTTACATGATGGTGTGTGTGTGTGTGTGCGCTAAAATGCAGCACACTGTTATAATGACCAGATTTTGACCTTCCCTTGAATGCGTAGTTGTTAATAAATTGTCATGGTAGGTTATACAGAATGAATCCAGGAAATCTGTCCAGCATCACTACAGGAAGAGCACAGTGGGACACTGCACTGTGAAAACGTCTCAATTACTGCTCCTGGATCCTGCACTGTAGACCTATTTCAGACCTCTACACCAAAAATTGTTTTAAACTGATGTTTACCTGAAGTCGGATGATTTTTGCAATTTTTGCAACTGTGTCATTAGTACATGCAACCTTTTGGAACTTGTGGAAGACAAGGAACCACTACTGACGTATCTGAAGAGAAACATAAAATGAAAGTAATCCAGGAACAAAGTAACACGCATGTCTGACTTTCTTTGTCAATACCTCCGTCAGTTCCTAGAGATGAGCTGTAGTGGAATAGAACGCAACTTTTTTTTTTCTTTTTTTTCTTATAAAGTGTCCTTGAGTCTTTTTGTTGTAAAAATATTGAGCTACATATAATTCCAAATTACCAATGTAAAATTCATGTCTAGCTTTTAAATATACTTTTTAAATGACTAAACAGCTATTATAGAACAGACAGACTGCAGTGCTGGACTAATGTTTCAGTGATCGCAGAAAGATAACATCCAGATCTTCACAAGAGGGGATTAAACCCTTCAGTCATTTTTCTTCATGAATGTAAAGACTGAACATGTGATGGGACAAGTGGCTGACACGGACTGGTCTTGGGTGCTGGGAATTGTGGAATTGTGCTGCTATGCACATCACTTCCAGGCCTGGATTATGAGGGTCCTCCTCTTACTGTGTCCAGTTCTTCTGTCTCACATTCGTCACCAGTATGTTCAATAGATCTGAACAGTAAAGGTCACTGATGTGGAAAGATGTTCTGAAAGACACAGAATAATTGTCTACGGATGAGAATTTTACAGAAACCCACCAGCCATTTATTAGAAACTCTTACTATGTTGATGTACTGGTACTGCAGTTTGCATGCTGCCCAGCTGTCTATATTGCTCATCCTCCGCCCTTCATCATTGGTCTGTTTCTGACCAAAGGACTGCAGCCGACTGGATATTTATTGGTGTCAGATGTTTCTTGACCCTCCCATGACACTGATGCATGTAAACCTATCATCACAGCTGTACTTGTTATATTCATAATGGTAACAGCCACCGCTGTGTTGTGTCCAGCGCACACACATTATCTGGTCAGCTGTGACATGCCAGTAACGTGTAATGAGGAACAGCCTGTGTGAAAAGGCGAAAGGCAACGCTTTGAATATTTCTTGCAGCTTTAACCCAGAAAAGCTTTACAAGATTTTTCTTCTTGTGTTTTTCATTTTTAATCCTGTATGTCTTAATGTGACTCGCCAATCACAACAGCTTTGACCATAAACTATTTGGCTCCCTGATCTCCTTATTCATATCTAGAGCTACACATGCAGTTTATCAGGCCCTGTTTTAATAATTGTGAAATAAATCCAACAGGCTTTGATGTAGCCATGCTGAACTTCATATCCACAGCCATGGTGCAGTCCTGCCCTTTGCAGTGGACAGTTGGTTGGCATATGGAGGACGCTTGGTGTCTCGCTCCAATCCAAGGTGGTATGTTTCGTTCAGTCCCGCATTCTGTTCCTGCTGTAGAAGCTTCCCCTCAGTTCTCTGCACAATCTCTCACCATATACATAGTGGGGACCTCCTCACAGTAGTCACAAAACTGAAGAGAGAGAGAGAGAGAGAGAGAGAGAGAGAGACGCATGTTGCAGTGGTAGGATGGTCCGTGTCTTTCTCTTCTAATTCAGTTAAGAAGATACCAGTCATTCTCATGATACTGCCACACTGTTAAAATATCATCACTAGCCACAGCTTAACAGAATGCACTGTTATGCACAAGCATTTTGAGACGAACCGCTCAATTCTAGCAGCGCATAATGATTCAGCCTCTCTTACAAAGATCATAACACACCACTCCATATGGCACTGGGAAAAGGGGGAGCAAACGTCGCCATCTAATTTCCTGTATAAACACACCCAGCTGTCTGGTACAGAACATCAAAGATGCCTATCGTCTTTTGCAAAAAAAAAAGACAATGAGTGGAAACCAAGATTCACAACAGCTGATCCATTTCAGACATTTATGTGAGAAACACGAACTGGGAAATGTGTGTTGTGACGAGTATGTTGGCTGTTCCTGGTCACCCCTTACACTCCAGTATGAACTGAATTTGGTTCTTGTTATTGTGGTGTTTGTTTTAGCAATGCATGATCTGCTTTGTATATTTGGTTCAAACATATGCCTATATGCATATCAGTCAGCATTTGCACAGTGGAGACTGGTGAACACATTAGGCTGCCAGTTTCAATATTACGTCCAAAGCACTAAATTTGTTTGTTGGCGTTTCAGTCTGCTCAGAGCACCATGGACACCGTTTTAGAACAGCTGAGAGGTTCGCTTCAAAGTGGCATAATCTATGCTGGGTTGTACTGCCATCTAGTGTTGGTTTACTAGAATACTGCCATCTAGTGTTATAGCTTACTAAAATACTGCAACGTTATCGCCCTTCTAAATACGTTATATGTCCTTCTAAGGTATTTTACTGACAATTAAAGGACTCCATCAGTGTTAAGCATCAAAACATTACTTCAGTGATTAGCGTAATTAAAATGGCTTTAGAATGTTCTTTGGTTTCAGAGTTACAGTTGCAAAGACTATCCTGGGAAAGGTAACACTAGGAAGCCATTATTGGTCTTATCTACTCTAAAGCTAGACCTTTAAAAAAGTAAAGAGTCCAAGAAACCTTTAAACTAACTTCAATGCTGAATAAAAAGTGTTTTAGGTTTATACCTGAGTACATATTTAAGAAGCAAATGGCTGTTGGGCCATAGCCAATATTGTTGTTTCTGGTCTATTTCACATGCTTGGTGTTGCCACATGGGTGGGACATCACCTCTCCTCATTCATTATTAGGGGGGGGGGGGGGGTCTGTTTTTTAGCCCAAACATCCTAAATTAAACCAGATGATGCCACACAATTAGATCAGCGTCATGAAAAATAAAGATTTATGTTTGTGGGTGTGGCAACCAGATGTGGGCGAATGGGAAAGGTGCCCTGCAGTGAAGCTACATTTAGCTGGTTGGTCAAACAGAGGCAGTGTAGGCGTGTACCTGTACTAATGTACCAACAGTCTTGATAACACATGACCATCATGACTACCGCCATACAGGACTTTGCTTCTTGAAGACGTACTCGGGTATAAAAACCGTGACGGTATTTCGGCGAGGCAGGCTGAACGTGGAGGTGTGGTACCTCAGTCGGGCTTACCGGGTCCTGTTGATGCTTGTTCGTGCAGACTGTTATTTCCACATCACCAGGACTGTGTTCTTTGTTCGTCTACTCTGGTCTGCTGCTTCTCCACTGAAGGTAATTAGCTGGGAAGGCAGTAGGTCTTGGGTATTAATGGGTGTCCTTTTATCTCCCCCATGCACACATGCACGTCATAGGCAGAGTGTGATTATTGCTTTATCTCCACTCTCTAACACCCCCCCCCCCCCCAGCTATCCATCCGTTCCTTCCCAAGATAGAAGGTATTGAAATCCAAAAAGTAGGATGTGCCTTTTCATTAAAAAAAAGAGATTTATGATGATTTGAAACTTATTGAGCTCAAATGTAGCTGTGTACAAACAGCACAAGTTGCAGGCAAAGCTTCTGTTTAGCAGACCATGCACATGTAAGCAGTGTGGATCATGATGAGATATATATACACACTACAGTGCTGCTTGAAAGTTTGTGAACCACCCAAAGGTACACGTGGAAAACGGAAACATTCATTATTTTTTCAACAAAAGTCATTTCTCTCTGAAAACTCTACCAAGTGCAAACGTATGTGAACTCTTGGTAGCTTGTGGCACCTCCTTTTGCAGCCATTACTTCAACCAAACTTCTTCTGTAACCACAAACGAGTGTCTCACATCTACTTTGTAGGATTTTTTCCCAGTCCTCTTTGCAGAACTCTATCAGTTCAGAGGTTGGCGGGGCATCTGACATGTACCGCCAACTTCACATCTTACCACAGCATTTCTATCAGATTGAGGTCCAGACTGAGCAAATCCAGAGTGCAAATCTCCTTTTTTCTTAAGCCGTTTCTTGGTTGCACATTTATTTCTTGAGAGCAGATGCTTCCTTCTATCAACTCTCCCATGAATGCCATGTCTATTGATTTTTATTTTTTTTGCCTGATTGTAGACACATGTACATTTATCCCAGATAATGCCAGAGAGGTCTGCAACTCTCTGGAGGTGATATGTGGGTCGGCCTTTATCTGAATAATTTTTTTTTCTGGTGCTTCTTGGTGTTTTGATGGACATCCACTTCTGGGCAGAGTTGTGATGTTGAGTTCCCTCCATTTGTAAATGATTTGTGTTACAGTGGATGGATGGAGCTGGAATCATCAGGAGATGTTCTTGTATCTTTCCACAGACTGATGGGCTTCACCACCTTCTTCCTGATGTTCTTGGATGTCTCCTTTCTTCTCAGCATTGTTAATCTGTTTGCTTTACACCTTGGCACAACAGTGGTTTGGTTGGATTCTTCTCCCTTTTAATGAGTATGGCTCAAGTCTTTTCCAAAGGATGTGTGTATATATATATTTTTTTTACCTAATTGACTTTACCAGTGTAGCTGTGGTTCATTTATTTTTGCATAAGCTCTGATTCCATGTTTGATGTTGCCTGCTGGCAACTCACAAATTAAACTCCAAACAAGTAAATGGAATTGATAAACATAAACCTGACATTTCATATACAAAAACTGGTGATACAATGAAAGAATCATGGTAAAACCACATAAATATATGTGTATGTGATTAAGAAACCAGTGCTTACCTCCATAGAGGCATACTTATGTCCAGAATAAATTCAGGCAGTTTTAAAGGTACCAGCATGATTTTTGTGTGTTTTGACTGTAAATCTATCTGTATAATCTAAACCTCCTAAAATATTGTTTTTAACTGAACTGATATTAAAAGGCGCTTGAATTCTACCATCTTCTGCCAACTTCTGGAAGGTTATGTTTGTTTATTGATTGAGCTTAGTCCATAAACAACAAAAGTGTTTTCTATGTATTACTGATGTGACCTTTTGAAGTGTCTGGTTTTGCATATCAACACGGTCCATATGGCCGACACTCTTTATCTTCGCTGAGTTTAGCATAAGATATTCATAAATGAGGAGTTGCCAAAAGACATCGACTGAGACCCCTCGTAGAAAAAACACTTCAGATGTAGATTTTTGGAAATATTTGACAGGCTACAGTACGACATCTGTCAGGCCTTATCTTAGCTGCTATTATTAATCACATCACTCAAGCGTAGAGAATAAACACATTCAGGAGGGGATAAACTATATATCATAGATGTTCTGTTATTGGATTAATTTGTTTCATTATAACTAATTATCACAGAGAGGTCACTAACCTCGAAAATACACAACCTGTTTCATTTCAGAAACGTATGGCTACTGGTGGGATTTGATTATGAAACAGCCTAACAACATCTAGTCTAATATAAGGATTAGACGGAGGATAGGAAAGACTTGTGGTATCACTGCTCTAGCACAACTATTACAATTGATATTTAACTAATGAGTTCAAACAAGTGAGTTTATGCAGGAAAAGTAGCTAAATTTGCAGCTAGAATCCTTTCATCTGCCAAATTTACTGCACGTGACCCACCTGTTTTGCACACGTCAGACCCGTACTGCACACGTCAGACCCGTACTGCAGCCGCTTCACTGGTTGTTTGTTCTCTCCTAGATCAAGTATGAAACCCTTCTTTAACCTTCAGAGTGTTTGAGGGTCTTGCTCCTACCATCTCTCAGAGCTCAGTCACCCATATTGTCCTCATCTCCGCTTTAGATGCTCTGTGTGCACATTTGTCCTCGCAGACTGCAGCTCACTGTGAGTGGCAGATCCTTCAGCTCTGCTGCTCCAAAACTCTTTGTAATGTTTTTATCTGACTTCCTTTACACTTCAGCACATTATTCTTTCTAGGTTATTTCCCCCCCTATATGTAAAATGTCTTTGAAATTGTGAAAGGTGCTTGTTGTGCTGTGGATGATTGGAAGCCAAAGCACTATATAAAAGTAAATATCCTCTCCTTCATTTCCTTCTTATTCAGTATTAGGAATTCATGTGGTTTTTGCCTGTCCAGGTTATTTAAAATCTCGAAACATTCTGCATAAGCCAAAAATGAGAAAATTGGGCCATCAGTCTGAGCAATATTAGGCTGTATTCCAACTTAAGGTCAAAGTGGCCCAGATCTGATGGACTGCCTGTTGGCTGGTTCACATTATCCTTTAAAAGTGACTTTGAATTGACAGTAATCTAAATAGATCACATACATGGGCTGACCAGCATGTGTGAAGGAATAGTGTCATTGTTAAATCACTCAGATTTAACTAAAACAACCATCCAACTATAGTCTCGCTAGTCAAATGCAGTTAGGGACAGTAATGAAATGCATGTACTTTGCTACTGTACTCACTTATATTTTATTAAATATTTTTACTTTAAATAATTCTAGTAGATTTTTGAATTTTAAAAGTTGATGCTTTTTACTCTGTGACATTTGTACACCTGTTGATGATAAAGCACTTTCAAACTAAATGAACACATCCAGACACCCATATTTTCTCCAATTAATTTTAACATTGACAAACAAAAAACAAGAATTTTGATAATTAGTCTATCAAAGGACACATTGTGTTAAACATACCCTTAAATAATAAAATATGCATACTTGGGCCTCTGCTATTTTTAAATCCAACACCATACTACTTTTACTTTTGCACTTTAACTCAAGTAAAACATGTAACGAACTCTACAAGCGGTCGAGATTCAATGTCATGGCAGCTCCACTGGGGAAGAGTATCTGGATTCATGCAAAAGTCACACGGATCCGATCTGACTGTTCACACAGCGGTCGCTTTCTCCGAATTGAACCCAGTACGACATGAATGCTGTTTACTGTTCACAGTGGTCGAAAACGTCAAATAACGGAGGGGGAAAATGGTGCCATGATAATTTACGTAGCGGTTTGACTAATCATGAATGAATGAATGTCACATTTACATACATTTACACAAACACGGTAACGAATGAGAAAACCTCTCGCGTGCCCGCGCCTCCACGGTCAGTAACGTCGTTGTGTCGCGTCCTGGCGAGCATCATACGTCGACTGTGATTGGACACCTCAGGCGAGACGAGCCCTCCATTGGCTATCGGCCCAGACCCACCGCTTTAATAGCGGCGTGACGTTCCGCGAGCTCATTGGATCTTTTCCCGCGTCAGGTTTTTTTTTTTTTTTTTTTTTTTTTTTACACATCCAGAGTTGCCAGGTTCGCGGTTTTCACGCCAAATTGGGCTTGTTTGAAAATTCAGCCGCGGGTAAAAATTCTGGGGTCGAGGGGTGCGGTTTTTTGGGCTACTTTTGAGTTGGGCTACCGCGGGAGTTACAAGTCAACACTAAGAACCGATCGCGATATAATACTTAATTTGTCTCCATTTTACACTGTCTCCACATCTCCCCGTCGACAACTTACACACGCCACCCCCCCCCCCCCCCCCCCCCCCGGTCAACAACTTCTTTGGGCAAGTTTAGGCTTCTGAAGGGCGGTTTTCCACTGACTTTGTGCGGGATATTTTTGTAGGACCTGGCAACCCTGTCTAGCCACGTCTCGTGACCACAGTCGATTACCTTCTGTGGCAGTTAGTGCGCGCGCTACGCTACGTTTGGGAGTACGTTACAAACGCTGAGGAGATCCGGTCGCCAGTTTACAGTTAGCACCCACGGCCGAGTTAGCATGGGGGAAGAAATGGGTAGGTCGGGCAACACGGACGATACAAGATCAGGAGAGGATGGGAGTCACTTATCTGAGGAGAGCGGTGTTAAATACTACACGTTTGAGGAGGTTCAAGCTCATAATATGAGCAAAGACGCCTGGCTCATCATCCACGAGAAAGTGTACGACATTACGAGATTCCTGGAGGAGGTGAGATATCTGAGGTAGTTTAACTGGAGGAGGTAAGATATCTGAGGTAGTTTAACTGAAGGAGGTAAGATATCTGAGGTAGTTTAACTAGAGGAGGTAAGATATCTGAGGTAGTTTAACTGACTGACGGACTGGAGGAGGTAAGATATCTGAGGTAGTTTAACTGACTGACGGACTGGAGGAGGTAAGATATCTGAGGTAGTTTAACTGAAGGAGGTAAGATATCTGAGGTAGTTTAACTGGAGGAGGTAAGATATCTGAGGTAGTTTAACTGGAGGAGGTAAGATATCTGAGGTAGTTTAACTGGAGGAGGTAAGATATCTGAGGTAGTTTAACTGGAGGAGGTAAGATATCTGAGGTAGTTTAACTGGAGAAGGTAAGATATCTGAGGTAGTTTAACTGGAGGAGGTGAGATATCTGAGGTAGTTTAACTGGAGGAGGTGAGATATCTGAGGTAATTTAACTGACTGACTGGAGGAGGTAAGATATCTGAGGTAGTTTAACTGGAGGAGGTGAGATATCTGAGGTAGTTTAACTGGAGGAGGTGAGATATCTGAAATAGTTTAACTGGAGGAGGTGAGATATCTGAGATAGTTTAACTGGAGGAGGTGAGATTTCTGAGATAGTTTAACTGGAGGAGGTGAGATTTCTGAGATAGTTTAACTGGAGGAGGTGAGATTTCTGAGATAGTTTAACTGGAGGAGGTGAGATTTCTGAGATAGTTTAACTGGAGGAGGTGAGATATCTGAGATAGTTTAACTGGAGGAGGTGAGATATCTGAGGTAGTCCGTTTAACTGGCTGACTGGCTGGTTTCTTGAGCTGTAGCCGTTCCGGAGACCGCGGCCTGGCTTCGGCCTTTGGGTCGCTTAGCTCCCCAGGCTGGAGATTAGCTAGCTAGCGATCCAGCTAACTAGTTATTGCTGCCGTGATGTCGTGTGACAGTTGGACACATTGTTATCGCAACAAGATTTAACAAATCAAATGACCGATGGCTGCTTGCTGGTCTGAGGAGAATAACTAACGTCCAGTTGGCCAGAATATGAACTCTCTTAGGTAGTTGGCTAGCTAGCTAGCTAGACGGCAGTAGGTAGACAGCATTTACGTAATTTTAAAGGTTATTTGTCTTTCCCCCAAGATTTGTGAGTAAGTAACGGCTGGAGAAATTGGGTGTGCTCTGCATTGTAGCATTAGCGTCCATGTTCTTGCAGAGCTCAGTTAACTGACGTGTGTGTAATCGTGTTGTGAAATCGCAACTGCTGCTTTAGCAGTGAAATATCGGTAGTCAGCTACGTTAGTGTGTGGGTGTGTGTGCATAGACCCGTTTTAGCCTGTATCCAGTCCAGACTAACTCACAATTAGCCTACAGCTACTCGCACTTAAGTTGCCACTTTTTTGTCAATTGTGATTTCACCCCAATCGATTAGGTGTTAGGTTAGGTGCCTTGCACAAGAGCACCTCAGTCATGGCCTGGGAATTGAACCCACTACCCTCCTGTCACAAGAGCAGTGCCCAACAGGGGTAGGGGAGAGCCCCATAGTGCTAACCTTAGTAACATGTACTCTGGATACTGATCCATTTAGTCTGCTATGATCTAATTTTTATCCAAAATTCTTCGTATTACAGCATCCAGGAGGTGAAGAAGTGCTTTTGGAGCAGGCTGGTGGAGATGGAACAGAGAGCTTTGAAGATGTTGGCCATTCCACAGACGCCAGGGAGATGCTCCAGCAGTACTGTATTGGAGAACTGCACATGGTATTGGTTGATACATGTTTGTTCAAATGTGTTGTGTAAAATTGAGAATCCTGTCATGGCAATTTCAATGTGCAGTAAGAAGATTGCTCATTGAGTGCAATATGAGTGTAGTAATCTGAATGCGATGGGGATATTATAGCATTCAACGATAAATAGTTTGCTATAGTACTTTATATAGTATTAACTGCAGTATAGTAGTGGGCAGTAGTACATGTCTGTTAATAGAATCTCAGTGAAACAGACTAAATTGGGCATAGTTGTAGTGCAGTAAAACGTAATGGAATAACTAGGGCTGTCGCGATAACCGCAGTATAGCAATACCGCGCTATTGACGAGAAAATCGCAACGTACGGGAATTAACCGCAACAACCGCAATATTGTTTTTTCCCATGCGAGGGGAAAGTGCCTGTGCAAGAGTTAGTCATTTTCCCATCAACCCCCTGTTATCATCCGGTGCGGCTGATCAATAATCCGTCTCCTTTTTTCAAAGATGGAAACGACGGCAGATCTGGTCAAAAAACAAAATGCGACTTCGCCGGTTTGGGAGCATTTCGGGTTCAAGCCAAATAAAAAAGAAGAGCCAGCCAATTTAGATGAGGCAACATGTAGAATTTGTGCCAGAAATGTAGTTGTTAAACGGGGAAACACGTCGAACTTGAGGTCTCACCTAGCTACCTACCATCCTGCTATAGAAGCGCAACTTCCCCCACCAACAGGTCGTGGAGCAGCCTCTAAAGCTACAGTTCAGGCCGGGTGCAGCCGGCAGTTAGGAGTAGCTGAATCATTTGCAAGAACCGCCAAATACAGCCGTGAAAGTAACAGGCATAAGGACCTTACAGCCGCTGTTGCGCAGTATCTAGTTGAGGAAATGGTTCCGTTTCGAACACTGGAGAAACCTGCATTCAAGTCAATGCTTCAAAAATTCGACAAACAGTACGAGTTGCCTGGCAAGACCTACTTCTCAGAGACTGTTGTTCCTAAAATGTACGACAAAGTAAAGGCTCTGTTGGAAAGCGAAATCAAGAATGTCGACTACTTTTCCGCCACTACTGATATGTGGTCGAGTGTCAATATGACACCTTATATGAGTTTAACGGTGCATTATCTGACCCCGGACTGGACTCTTAGGTCACGTTGCCTTGAAACAGTATTTATGCCCCAGAACCACACGTCTGACAATATTTCGGAAGCTCTCCGCCATGCATTTCATGAATGGTCTCTGGATGAAGAGAAGCTAGCCTGTATGACAACGGACAACGGAGCAAACATTGTAGCAGCAATAAACAAGTTGAAGTGGCCATGGCTGAACTGTTTTGGTCACAATTTACATTTGGCAGTGACAAACGCACTAGCAAGTGCTAAGGATCGCACAGCCCGAGCAATGGGACTGTGTCACACCTTGGTCAGTACGTTCTCTCAGAGCTGGCTGAAGAGAAGAGATCTGGCCAAAGCCCAAATGGAGCTCCAAATACCCCAGCATGGCCTCATATTGGTAAGTTACGAACATTAGTTATTCGTTTATTATATGTAACTTTTATTTGTTCGCAAATTGGATTTTAATAAAAACAAATGTCATGATATTAAATGTATTGTCATGATTATTTCAATAATTTTTTTCGTTTGATAAAATATATTTAACACGAATAAAAATTAAAAAGTAGCCAACAACGTAAATTATTTAGGATTAATAAATATAATAAGTTGACGAATTCCACCACTAATTTAATTGCCATAATTCTGTGCAGGACTGCGCTACAAGATGGGGTACCAAACAGAAAATGGTGGACAGAGTCTTGGAGCAAATCCCTGCTATCAAAAGAGTTTTGGATGACCGGCGACACCAGCATTTAATTCCAACCTGGCAGGACATCGCTGTCCTGGAGTCAGTGAACGTGGCATTGAAACCCGTGGCTGAGTTTACGGATCTGCTGTCTGGCGAGAGCTGTGTTACGGTGTCATCAGTCAAGCCCGTCCTGAAACTCTTGACTGATGATGTTCTAAATCCATCAGAGGAGGACACCGCGTTAACATCAGACCTCAAGCTGAAGATGTGTAGTGTTCTCGAGCAGAAGTACGAAGCTCCTGCCTTACAAGAACTTTTGTCAAAGGCCTGCTGGCTGGATCCCAGGTATCGGGGGAATCATGTCGATGATACTGATGAGATAAAACACGCGCTAATCGAAGAGATGTTGGGAATGGAAGGCGGAGGGAGCAGTGCCGGTGCGTCGGCAAGTGGAGCCGAAGCTTCCACTTCGCAAGCTTTGATGCCACCTGCAGCAAAAAAGAAAACGCTTGGAGACCTGCTAAAGGCACGCACAGCAGCCTCCGTGTCCATACCCAAGAGAGCTCGAGCAGACATGGAACTCACGCGCTACATACAGGAGGAGCCCATAGACGCTAACGCAGATCCGCTCGCCTGGTGGCGCGTCAATGAGGCTAGATTTCCTCTGCTCTCCAAACTCGCCCGCAAGTACATGTGCATTTGTGCAACAAGCACACCATCAGAGCGAGTTTTTAGTACTGCCGGGAATATTGTTAGCCCTTTCCGCTCCTCACTGAAACCACATAAAGTGAATATGTTGGTTTTCTTAGCGCGCAACAGGGACGTAACAACTCAGGTTTAAGCTGAGACGTTATTCTTTTGGTTAAGGAAAGATTTCGTTTTATTGATTTATTTATTAAATTCTCTTTTTGTGTTTAAAATCTCGTTTAAAATATTTACCCTACACTTTTAAGAAAGCGAAAGAGCATGGGTTCTTACTGCATCTCATTTGACTTCTGTGTTCTCTATTTGACAATAAATACATATTTAACTGTTCTTAAAACTGTGTATTTTTTGCAATTTAAAAACAATAGGAACCCCTTTACAATAAAAACAATAAAACAATTATATAGCTCAAAAATTAAGATTTTAGACGACAAATGACGCATATCGGGTCATGCCGCATATCGCGGTGTTGAGCCACCATAAATAACCGCAGGGGAAATTCTTTCACCGCGACAGCCCTAGTAATAACATGAATATAGATCCTTATATGAATTCTATGATGCAATGAAACTGTAGTCAAAGAACATGACTATAACAAACATGGATGGTTTTCACAAACTATTTTATTTGCACTGTTTTATTGGACAAACTTTTAACTAAAGCATGTTTTCTTATAGAATGACAGAAAAAAAGAGACCAAGAAGGTAAGGAACTATTACATAAAAATGCTTGAACCCTGGCTTTTGAACATGTCCTGTTTTTCGATTGTATGATCTGAGTGAAACGGGATAAGTCTGTGATTGTTCTGAAGGGCTTTATATTTCAGCTTCGCCATCTCACCACCTTTTCTTTTTCCAGGAAGTTTACATCACAACTTTAAAAGAATCCAGGTGAGACATTAAACAATTGTGAATCTGTTTATATACAGTTATATAGGGGTGGTGCCCGTGCATTCTGACTTGTTTGTTGTTTCTTTTGTTCAGATCATGGACCTCCTGGTTGATTCCTGCCATTGCAGCTGCCGTCATCGGAGTCATGTATCGTTATTACATGTTAGGACACCAGCCTTCTTGAGCACTGCTCTCCAGGGCCTGGACTCTCCAAACCATTAGAGCACAGCTGTAGCTTTTAGCATGGGGAGGGCAGCAATCTACATAATTCTCCACCCTGTAATGGGCAATGGCTGGGCTTTGATGGTTATGGAAGACCCAGTCCCTCGTCCCTAATAGTTTTTTTTCTTCTTTTTTTTTTCTTATTTTCTTCATGATGTATGTTTCTTTCCTTCATCAGGAGGCCTTGACTTGTTTGTTTGATCTCACTCTACCCTGAATGTAAACGTTAAACCTTGTTTGCCTTCAGATGCAGGAATTTGCGGGAAGACTAAGGAGATGTGGGACTAAGCCTTCTTGTTCGTTTCCCCTTCACTGTCCCAGTCTTCGTTAGGGAGGATGCGGACAGGCTGAGAGTGCCAGTGCCCCCTACAGGCCTGGCCACGTTATCTTCTCGCACTCCCCGGCAGTTGATATTGCTTCCACAGTCCAAACACCACTGAATGAGAATGTGGTTCATACTGCTTCTGGTCTCCCACCATCTGCTCTTGCTCCCTTTCCTTTTTTTCTGCACCATTTTATCTGTTCAATATGAATATGATATTCATATATTCCAGTAAGATATGCTAATGCATAGTTTGGGATTTCAGGCTTATGAGGTTGATTGGAGATGCCAGTACCAAATGTTGCTCAGGAACGATGTCTGAATCACAATTGATGAATATTGTAACAGGTCAGCCATGTTGGAGACAATGACTAATTATTGTTTTTTATTAAATTGCCTTCGGTTCTGTAGAAAGTTATAACCAAATGATTAACACTTAATCAGTTTGCTAATAGACCCCAAATTAATTAAAGGTGGAGCGAAAAACAAGTCATGTCAATCTTTGTAGTGAGCTGCTTACGAGGAGAAATTGGGGTCCAAAGTTCAGAATGCTTACAAGCCTGACGTTGGGAAGCAATTACATTTGACTCTTTGCTCTTAGATTGATTTATAGTGTGGTACCTGAGGATGTTGAACACCATTTTAACACTTGGCTCTTTTGTACTTTTACATAAGTTTATTGAGATGTATGTAATGACTATAACGATAATTTATTTGAGGGACAGATTTGTGGTGATATGTGTTTAATACTTGAACTCTCAAGCAGTTCACAAAGTATATATTCATATGCTGAAAACTCTATGCATATCCATCTGATGGCATTTGTATTGTGTACTATTTAGCCTAGATGCCTTCAGTTTGTTTTATCCTGTTTAGTGTTTTTAACATAAATTGCTTTCCCTTTCAAATCAGTCATGTTGTGAGTATGGACATGTTTCCTGTTGTCTTAAGTAAATTCTTGATCACTTCTGTCAACAGTTTCCTTGTATGTTTCAAGCCACACTTGTTCCCTTAATTGTAGTGCTTTTAAAAGTTCTGGATTTAATTTTATTGTGTAAATCAGGGGTGCCCAATACGTTGAAGTGAGGGTAGATCGCATGACATTAAAAAGTAGATGAATGAAAGGCTGTCATCCATCTGCCCTGGCAGTTGTCTTTTGATTGACATACAGGGTAGCCATTCTGATGTCTGAACTTCTGACAACTTACGCATCTGCGTTAAACCGAGCTAACTTGTTCAGTTACCTTATTGTGTAGCTAGCCTCCAATAGCTTTATAAATAAATAAAATACTTTATCCTAAAAGGAAAGAAATAATATACAATATTACATAGTAATAATAATAACTTAATCATACTATAGAAATAAATTTGTTTTTGCATTTTTATTGTAGGTAGATCATTTTGATTTGGTCATCTTATAAGTAGTTCGCCAGCTGAGAAGATGTGGACACCCCTGGTGTATATAATGCAGTGTAAAGTATGATGAGCAAAGTGAGATTTCAGTTATTTGTGTTCACATGGTGTGATGCTCAAATTATAGTCCCTAATCAGCAGTTGTCTGAAGTCAGTCATAACACAGTTATGTTAATTGTCTTTTCATACAGCAGCAACAGCTTTGCTTTGTAAGAGTGCAAAAGAAAAAGAAAAGATGTTTGTCATGTGTGTATTTTCCTTGTGTTTCAAATGTTAGATCTGTTGTGGAATTCCCTTAAACACATTTTGGGGGAGAAATAAAGTATGGCTACATCACTGACATTTGCCAGGTCTTTGATTATACAGCTCACATTATGTCGTCATGTACCGTGTTCTGCACAAAAAACACGGTACATACACTTTATCTGGTTATTTTACATAGACTTTATTTGAAGGGTCAGGCATGAATTCTAATTATTTGAATGGGGTTATAAATGTGTAATATAATCATATACCACATACATATGGTATAACCATATACAGTGTTTAAGTACTTTGCATGAACATGGTTTTAGGGACTTTCTTTTTAAAATGGGTTTTTTATAATAATCCTCATTATAACTTCTATGTATGTTTTGAGGCTATGACGTTGAATTCGCTCGTGTCATTAGTACGATCTTCAAATAAAGTTTTGTTAGCTATTTTCACTTTGAATTATGGGATTGCAATGGCGTCCCACTGTGCGAAGTGTTGACGATTTGAGCGTCATTTCAAAGCCAAGTCTTAGCTTCTTTTAAACGTTTATTTGCATTGATCGTAGTAATGACCACCGCGTCGATATACCTGACTGACTGAGCACCTGATTTAACAGGTATAGGGTTCGTCTTCTGTCAAATGTGCGTTAGCGGGCCGTTTAGTGTCCGTAGTTAGCTAAACTCGGCTAGCTGGCTAACTTCCTAAGATCATGTGAATGATGTAGCTGCAGGTTTAAGGTTCATGATCAACACTCACCCTAACGCATCTTTAGGCCGATATACATGTTTTTATCACTATTAATATGTTGACATCTTTCGCCAACGGCGCACTGCTAAGGCATCTTTAATGGGTGCTTTGAATAGTAATAATAACGATACCGAATAATTTAGTGCTGTGATTCACTACAGGATTGTAATATCTGTATATTCGAGCCCCATTATTGCCGGAAGGATTTTGATGTTTAGTTATTTGGCATAGAAACATGTTGCTATACCTTAATTTTGCAATATTTTAAAATATTATTCAAATGGACATTAACAGAGATACCGTGGAGCAGACCAATGGGTTCTTGATAGCTCGTTTCTTCATAGGGTAGGTGATTTCTCTATAGATGAACCACTGTTGTCAATCATTCTCAAACGATGCACTGTAAAAGCAATGTATTGCTATTTGTGACTTTCCCAGATAAGAACTTTTCTATTCCGAGCTGCTGCAGCATTGGTACACAGGACCACAAGCACTATGGAAGACGATCCTTCTCTGCATCGGTTGGAGGGCAGTGACCCTGGTGTTCAGGTGGGAGGACTGATGGTGAAAAAGAAGAGTGCCGTGGAGGAGCAGCACGTGTTCCGCGCCCCGGCCCCACGCACCTCTCTCCTGGGCCTGGACCTGCTGGCGGCCCAGAAGCGCAAGGAGCGGGAGGGCAAGGAGACGCTGAACTCCGACGCTGATGAGTGGAGGTCAAAAAAGTCCAAGGTGTCTTCCTACAAGGACTGGGAGGAGGGAAAAAGTGACTCTGGGTCTGACGATGACGATGATGATGATGACGGGGGTGGTGAAAGCAAGAATGGGAGAAAGGAGAGGTGAGTTGTTTTTAACGTTGTCTAAAATATATTTTATTTGACTAATTGCCATTGGAATTTTGGTTTAGTCCAAGGTTGTCTCTCAATGAAAGTGATGAAAGTATAGATGAATTCAAGAATAAATAATTGAAAATTAACTCAAGATGGATTTCTCGTGCTGTAGCAGAAAGTATCGTTCGACAGGCTCTGAAACTCCGTCTAACCCTGGAGGGGTTAGTGAAGAGTTCCGACGAAAACACCAGCAAAGAGAACGAGACCGCCGGGAACATGGGGTCTATGCCTCGTCCAAAGAGGAGAAAACCAGGGATAATGACAGAGAAAAAGGCAGAGACAGGGACCGAAAAAGCGACCGAGGTGAGCGAGCGTGATGCGTGGAGTGGTTTATGTGTTGACGTTGTTTTGAACCCACGGAGACTCTGCGTTTCGTGGCCCGTCGTTGCGTCCCCCGTGTGACAGTCCTGTGTTGCCGTGGTGTTTTGTGGTGGGCGGGTGCAGACGAGCGCGAGCGTAGCCGGAGCCGCGGCTCTGGCGGCCGCTCGGACCACGGAGACGGCGGCAGCGTGCGGAGCGAGCGCTCACAGAGGGACGGCTGGTCCACACGTCTCAGCCGCGGGAGCCGGAGGGAAGAACCCGAATCACCACGGCATCGACCCCGAGGTCAGCCAGCCAGTTAGGCATGGGAGGGGCTGAGCAACTGGTCTGACATCTCAGATCCACGCCCCGTGGCTGAGTTACCGAACCGAACCGACCGTGTGTGTCTGGATTTGTCCACGCAGATGCACCGACTCCGTCTGGCTCCAGCTGGGATGAAGACGACAGTGGCTATGCCGGCTCACGGCGCTCCCACTGGGAGAGCCCGTCTCCTGCCCCTTCCCACCGCTCCGAGTCCGAGCGATCCGAACGCAGCCAGCGCTCGGTTCGGGACAGCGAGAGGAGAGACAAGTTAGAAACTTTTCTTTAAGACTTCAGAAGTGACCATGTTGAGGTTGTTGATGTTGCTGACCTTTCAGAGATGGTGGAATGTTTACAATAATTATTATTACAATACAATAATGGTTAGTGATGGTGTGCTGTTATGGACCAGTAATGATTGTGTTGTGCCGTTCTTTAAAAGGTCAGTAAGAGCACGTTACACGGACGACACTCCCCTGCCCACACCCTCGTATAAATATAACGAGTGGGCCAATGACAGGAGACACCTCGGCTCCACCCCTCGTCTCTCCCGAGGAAAAGGTCCTGTTCCCTTCTTGTTCCAAAGTAACTTTCTTGTCTCATGTACAACTATTATGCAGAAGGCGTGAGTTATGCACACACGTTTTGGGGTGTTTGTAGTAATGGTGACACTGCTCTTAACACGAGTGCCACAGGACGTGTTCAGCACGTGTGTGCACTGTGCAGGACTGCCCAGTTTAGCCACAGACAGGGGAAAAATGTATATTATATAGAAGTATATAATAAAGGGTACCGGGCAGTTTTGCCATGGTTTATAGCATGTCCTGTTAATGTGTTCATTTTTAAATGCCACCCTAATTAAAATAGATCATAGATCAAACCTTCAACCCAAGGTAGAGAGATAAATGGAAGCATTTTAATTAGAACTAAATTTGACTAAATTATTAAGAGTAATTAATCACGATTATAGCAGATCATGTGATATGTAATTAAGTTTTTTGATCATGATCATACATGTCAACGCCATGCCTACAATTAGTCTTGCCATCTTTATTTGAAATGAAATTCACTATGAACATAATTTTTTAGAATATATGAAATAATGATCTCGTTTATGATTGATGTTTACACTTCTTCAGGAAAGGTCACTATGAAAGTTTAGACACTAGTTCCGAAGTGTGTTGTTGTGCGTTGCAGGTAAGAAGGAGGGCGGAGAAGACGGCATTGCGTTCGATACTGAAGAGGAGAAGGAGCAGTGGGAGGAAGATCAGAAGGTGAGCTTGTCCTCCATCGGCTACACCACATGGCCTGGGTCTGCCCAGCTCACGGCCCTCTTCCCCACCCCACTCAGCAGTCCTGTGTTTGTAGTTCTGTTTTAGATAAACTGCTTTATTACTGGTTCTGTCTCTCGTGTGGTGTAAAGTGATGTCGCTGTGTGACATGGTCTTCCTCAGCAAGCCGACAGAGACTGGTACATGATGGACGAAGGCTACGACGAATTCCACAACCCTCTGACCACGAGCTCGGACGAGTACGTGAAGAAGAGGGAGCAGATCTTGCAGAAGCAGACGCAGAAACGCATTTCTGCCCAGAGGCGGCAGATCAATGAGGTGTGTCCTTGTCTCCTCAACACCTGGAGGTGGAGGTCTGGGGGGGTGTGTCCTCGTCTCCTCAGCACCTGGAGGTGGAGGTCTGGGGGGGTGTGTCCTCGTCTCCTCAACACCTGGAGGTGGAGGTCTGGGGGGGTGTGTCCTCGTCTCCTCAGCACCTGGAGGTGGAGGTCTGGGGGGGTGTGTCCTCGTCTCCTCAGCACCTGGAGGTGGAGGTCTGGGGGGGTGTGTCCTCGTCTCCTCAGCACCTGGAGATGGAGGTCTGGGGGGGTGTGTCCTCGTCTCCTCAGCACCTGGAGGTGGAGGTCTGGGGGGGTGTGTCCTCGTCTCCTCAGCACCTGGAGGTGGAGGTCTGGGGGGGTGTGTCCTCGTCTCCTCAACACCTGGAGGTGGAGGTCTGGGGGGGTGTGTCCTCGTCTCCTCAACACCTGGAGGTGGAGGTCTGGGGGGGTGTGTCCTCGTCTCCTCAGCACCTGGAGGTGGAGGTCTGGGGGGGTGTGTCCTCGTCTCCTCAGCACCTGGAGGTGGAGGTCTGGGGGGGTGTGTCCTCGTCTCCTCAGCACCTGGAGGTGGAGGTCTGGGGGTGTGTGTCCTCGTCTCCTCAACACCTGGAGGTGGAAGTCTGGGGGGGTGCGTCCTCGTCTCCTCAGCACCTGGAGGTGGAGGTCTGGGGGGGGGGGGGGTGTGTCCTCGTCTCCTCAGCACCTGGAGGTGGAGGTCTGGGGGGGGGGTGTGTCCTCGTCTCCTCAGCACCTGGAGGTGGAGGTCTGGGGGGGTGTGTCCTCGTCTCCTCAGCACCTGGAGGTGGAGGTCTGGGGGGGTGTGTCCTCGTCTCCTCAGCACCTGGAGGTGGAAGTCTGGGGGGGTGCGTCCTCGTCTCCTCAGCACCTGGAGGTGGAGGTCTGGGGGGGTGTGTCCTCGTCTCCTCAGCACCTGGAGGTGGAGGTCTGGGGGGGTGTGTCCTCGTCTCCTCAACACCTGGAGGTGGAGGTCTGGGGGGGGGGTTGTGGCTGCACTCACACGCTTTGCGTCTCGTCTGTAGGACAACGAACGCTGGGAGACCAACCGCATGCTGACCAGCGGGGTGGTGCAGCGTTTGGAGGTGGACGAGGACTTCGAGGAAGACAACGCGGCGAAGGTCCACCTGCTCGTCCACAATCTGGTCCCGCCTTTCCTGGACGGCAGGATCGTCTTCACCAAGCAGGTGAAGAGCCCCAGTCTTACACCATGGAGTGCCTGCAGTGTTCCTCCAGAACTGCTCTGTTTGGGTTTGGATTCATAAAGCAGTACGGAAGAGCAGGAACCCAGCAACACGCTTACAATGTTTATAGTTTATACAGTTTTAAAAGGTCCAAGCTTCAACTCGGTGCAGTGTTCATGAGCTCCGCTCCACACCTCTGCTCCTGGGCTCTGCTCCTCATGCGTATCCTCTCCTCTCCAGCCGGAGCCCGTCATCCCCGTGAAGGACGCTACCTCGGACATGGCCATCATCTCACGCAAGGGCAGCCAGCTGGTCCGCAAACACAGGGAGCAGAAGGAGCGCAAGAAGGTGCCGCCTTCAGCCGTCACGTATAGCCCCGCCCCCTGTAGCCCCGCCCTGCTCCGCATCCCCTCGGGTTACGACGTACACATGTTGCAACACGTTGGGTAAATGTGCGGTGTGTGTGTGTCGTAACAGGCGCAGCACAAACACTGGGAGCTGGCCGGCACCAAGCTGGGAGACATTATGGGCATCAAGAAGGAGGAAGACGGGTCTGAAGCTAAGGAGGTCAAGGAGGACGGGACGGTGGACTACAGGTGGGACCACAGCACGGGTCACCGCCTCGTTGGGGGGATGGTGGGAGTGGGTCATCTGTGGGTAGCGCTGCTGTTTCAGATCTGGTGATGGTGTTAGGTGTGTGTGAGGTATTTACTGTGTTACATCTCTTGTGCTTTGCCCTGCAGGACTGAGCAGAAGTTTGCGGATCACATGAGGGAGAAGACCGAGGCCAGCAGTGAGTTCGCCAAGAAGAAGACCCTGTTGGAGCAGAGGCAGTACCTGCCCATCTTCGCTGTTCGCCAGCAGCTGCTCAACATCATCAGGTACAACCCCCCCCAACCACTCCCCCCCCCCCCCCCCCCCCCCCCACCACCCCCGCCGACGCGCCGTGTGCCCAGCCGGAAGGGCACGGCCCGGCTCTGACACGCCGTCTCCGCCGCCCTCGCAGGGATAACAGCATCGTGATCGTGGTGGGCGAGACAGGCAGCGGGAAAACCACGCAGCTGACGCAGTACCTGCACGAGGACGGGTACACGCGCTACGGCATGGTGGGCTGCACGCAGCCGCGCAGGGTGGCCGCCATGAGCGTGGCCAAGAGGGTCAGTGAGGAGATGGGCAACAACCTGGGGGAGGAGGTGAGAGAACCGGCTGCTCATTCACTTTGTGAACCAACACTGCCATCTTGTGGACGACGTGAGAATTACTCTTGTAGTTAGTCTCACCTAGACTTAGACTTACCTTTAAGCAGTGGGGAACCGTCAGGGCCCTCTACGCCCTCTCAGATGGCCTAAAATATTCTTAAAATATAAATATATATATATATATATATATATATATATATATACATATATATAATTTATCCAATTTTTTAATCTACTTACAGTTTGACAATCGACATCTAAACAATTACAAAAATATTTTGAAGGTGAGGGGTTAAGTGGAAGCCTGTGAGCCTGTGTCTCCCCCTATCAGGACTGTGATGCCCGCTGTTCGTTTACAGAGGGCCTGGCAGTTATAATTCAGCGCAATATCAGTTTCAAATGACAGTAAAATTGACCAATCATATCTGCCGTCTTAGTGGGCGGGCTTAACTGTATGATAATTTCTGCCCGCTGTGGCGACGCTAGCTGTCGTTAGCGTACTTTGATGCCCTCGTGCGCGTTGTTTACATATTCCGCTCCCGAGGAACACGGAGCTGTGAACCTTATTTTGTTGGAACCTTATTTTGTTTAAGAAGTTATCTAGTACAGATATTGTTTATTACATCTAAAGCTGTACTGTCGTCTCAGTTTTTATTTATTTATTTATTTATTGCAGTTAATTAGGAAAGGAAACAAAATTATTTCGGGGCTGGGAATGGGAGCGGGCCCAGGTTTAATGGTCATGGTTCGCTACTGCCTTTAAGAATACCTTTTAAACTCTTCTCCATCCTGATGTTCATAAAAATGATAGAATTTCATCTGGCTCGTATAAATGCTTGAACTGTATGCTGTAGGTGGGTTATGCCATCCGTTTCGAGGACTGCACCTCGGAGAAGACCATGATCAAGTACATGACCGATGGGATCCTGCTGCGCGAGTCTCTGCGCGAGTCCGACCTGGACCACTACAGCGCCATCATCATGGACGAGGCCCACGAGCGCTCCCTCAACACGGACGTGCTCTTTGGCTTGCTTCGTGAGGTCAGCGCCCCCTTGTGGCTGCTTCTGTTCACACCTCATCAGGCAGTGTGGTGGTGGGGGACGGCTGGGATCGACTGGTCCGGGGCTGATCGCTTTGAGTGATTTTCACAGCGTTTATTCGTTTTTTTTTTCCTCTCCCCGTGATTCTCTCTTTCTCTCTCTAAAGGTGGTGTCGAGACGCTCGGATCTGAAGCTCATCGTCACGTCTGCCACCATGGACTCGGACAAATTTGCAGCGTTTTTTGGAAACGTTCCCGTTTTCCACATTCCTGGGAGAACATTCCCGGTGGACATCTTGTTCAGTAAGGTATGACGTGTTAATGGCTCTTCAACTCTCTAATGTAGTTTTTAGTGTCTGAAGATCTGTTGAATCTGTAGCCGCCTGTGTGTGTGTGTGTGCGTGTGTGTGTAGACTCCTCAGGAGGACTATGTAGAGGCAGCTGTAAAACAGGCCTTACAGATTCACCTGAGTGGAATGTTCGGTGACATACTCATCTTCATGCCTGGTCAGGAGGACATTGAGGTGAGTTTCTGGGTGAGAACCTGGTTCTCGAGACAAGAACCTGACAGAGGAACCTTTGATGAGAGGCCTCACGTTGCTGAGATGCTACGAACCGTCTGGACCGTATTCATGGTGCACCTCTCTGAACTCTGGCTGCAGGTGACGTCGGATCAGATCGTGGAGCGTCTGGAGGAGCTGGAGAACGCCCCGGCCCTAGCAGTGCTTCCCATCTATTCCCAGCTGCCCTCGGACCTGCAGGCCAAGATCTTCCAGAAGGTTCCTCCTCCGCTCGAGTGGTCTGTCTGTGGTGGTGGTGGGGGGGTTGCTCATGAGGTGATGTTCTGAGATGAATTTCCATATGTTGCCACAGGCCCCGGACGGCGTGAGGAAGTGCATCGTAGCCACCAACATCGCAGAGACCTCGCTGACTGTAGACGGCATCATGTTTGTGGTGGATTCTGGATACTGTAAACTCAAGGTACCGTGTGGCTTTAGACTGGCTGGGCTCTTCCTCGGTTCTCCGGGGCTCCCGTGGGGGCGTGAACCTCCCATGACCCTCGTCTTCCTCACGCAGGTGTTCAACCCACGCATCGGTATGGACGCTCTGCAGGTTTACCCCATCAGCCAGGCCAACGCTAACCAGCGGGCCGGTCGAGCTGGGAGGACGGGGCCAGGACACTGCTACAGGTTACACACACACACACACACACACACACACACACACACACTTTTTGTCTCCGCAGCTAACCGTAGACGTAGACGTCATAGCCTGGTTAGCCTCCACCAGAGCAGAGAAGAGAGCAGATGAAGCAGTGGAAGTAGTTGATTAACGAGGCTGGATTAACGAGGCTGGATTAAAGCTCCATCCAGTGTGTGGTTAAAGGCCTCCTGCTCTGGCCCATGTATGACGGCGGGGTCTCTAACACAGGAAGATGTGCATGCGTGCACCCTCTCTCTCTCTCTCTCTGTGACACACACACACACACACACACACACACACACACACACACACCTCAGGCATGGCTTTGAATGGTTCTGAATCCATTTTGGCACATCATGCGGCTTTTATCTTGTGATGTATGTGGCGCATCCTGTTGACACAGCAACTGCCACCACCCCTGGGCTCCTGGTCAGGAGCTTTAGTCCGAGAGGGAGGTCTCGGAGAGTAGGTGTGTGTGTGTGCGTGTACACAGGTGTGTGTGGGTATTCACACACGTACGTTTGTGCAGCCTGTGTGGTGAATTCACGCCTCAGAAGCACCTACACAACACCAGCCTCACAGCTGTGATTAGGCTGCAAAATGCATGTGTGTGGGAGCTTTTCTAAGGACCCCACCAATTTTAGAAGGATTATCCAATAAGGTGAATAGTTCAGGTTTGGTTATCCAATCGGGTGAATAGTTCAGGAGGATTATCCAATAGGGTGAATAGTTCAGGAGGGTTATCCAATCGGGCGGATCGTTCTGTAGCTCTCTTCCGTGTGCATCTGCTCCCCAGTGCCGTGGTCTAATCAGTCCCTGAACACAGAACCGAGGTGCCGATGCTGTCTAGGGCCTCGTCTGTGCGCGCGTGATGGAGACTTCACGGGCGAGGTGAATAGTTCGGGAGGATTATCCAGCAGAGCCGACGGCAGCAGAACTTGCGGCGTGCTGGTCCGACCTCTCCGTGCCGCTGACGAGCTGCCCCCCCGGAGCACGTTTGACATCTTAAGGTCTCTGAGCATTTCGAAGGACTCTCGTTGGCTGCCTTTAATTAACGCAGCATGTCTGCATGGAGCGGGAACTCCATCTGTTCTGTGCTACGTCGGGCGTTTCTGGAACTCTCTCATTAAACGGTGTAGCCACGTCTGTGAGTGAGTGAGTGAATGTGAGACCATCTCTCCCTGCATTTTCCGCACTCACGTCGGTCTTGTATTAAGAACACTGTGCTCCTGCACTCTTTAAGTGCTTTAATTGGTCCACCTGACGTAGGAGGGGCGTTCTCAAAGCTGCCACGGTTATTCTGGGATATCGGGCACCGCAGTGCCCATCGAATCTGGAAGCTGTGGTCAGACGTAGGATGAGCCACACAGCAACAGCACACCTGCACCTGGAGGAGGTTCTAACGAGGTGGGCGGGGCCTGTCTTTGTCTCCACTAGGTTGTACACTCAGAGTGCCTTCAAGAACGAGATGCTGACCACCACCATCCCGGAGATCCAGCGCACCAACCTGGCCAACGTGGTCCTGCTGCTGAAGTCTCTGGGCGTGCAGGACCTTCTCCTGTTCCACTTCATGGACCCGCCCCCCGAGGACAACATGCTCAACTCCATGTACCAGCTGTGGATCCTGGGCGCCCTCGACAACACCGGTGAGGAGTCTGTAACCAAGCGACCTGTGATGGAAGTGGCTGGAGGCGGGGCTTGTAGTCTGTCCTGTTTTCACAGTTGCTGCTTAATAACTACACACGTTCCCGATGCAGGAATTAATGCCGTTGTCTTCCACGTTATCGTTCTCTTCTCTGTCAGATATACTTTTAAAAACAAGAGCTAAAATGTGCAGGCGAGGACTGTGAGCCATGTTGATAATGGGATGTCTGCTGACCTCTGTTTCCGGGCTGGGGAACGGTCATGTCAGACATGTTGTCGTTCGGCTCTCAAGCCAGTGGGCAATGCAGCCCACACTTCCCAGGAAACAGGGGCACCCCATAGGGGAAGGGACCTTATTGTAGGCCCCATAGATGTGTTGGGTGACAGTAGTGTGTAGCACACACACAGATATAAGGCCAGTACAGTCCACCCTTTCTGATGTAGCAGTCACAGTTCACTCAGTGGCCCAAAGTATGCAGGATGTGAGGATTTGTGAGGATCTGGCCCCCTGTGGGATTTGTGAGGATCTGGCCGCCTGTGGGATTCTTCGGTATTGTGCAGCAGATTATCTCTGATTAAAGTTTACTTTCCCGGCATGTCTCTGCTTTCTTCCACGTAACTTCACTAAGCTTCTCGCACTGGGCCGTGTAATCACTGGAGTCTGTGCTAAACACGTGATCATACCGGCGTGGTGGCTCCCAGGCAGGCAGTAGGGGGCGCTCTTTAAGCTGGGACGTGTGTGAGCCCCCCCTCACCCCCCTCTCATCCCTCTGTGTGGCCCCCCAGGAGCTCTGACGCCCACAGGCAGACTCATGGTGGAGTTCCCCCTGGACCCGGCCCTGTCCAAGATGCTCATCGTGTCCTGCGACATGGGCTGCAGTGCAGATGTCCTCATCATCGTCTCCATGCTCTCCGTACCCACCATCTTCTACCGGCCCAAGGTGTGTGTGTGTGTGTGTGTGTGTGTGTGTGTGTGTGTGTGTGTGAGGAAACGAGCGATCACTCTTAACTCTTAGAGTCTGTGTTTGCGTTCGCGTTAGATGAATGTGAATGTGAGGTGTATCTTCTGAAAGCTGAGCGCGTGCGGGAACTGAAATGTTCTTGGGCCGTTTGCTAACAGGGCCGGGAAGAGGAGAGCGACCAGGTGAGGGAGAAGTTTGCGGTGCCCGAGAGCGATCACCTGACCTACCTCAACGTCTACCTGCAGTGGAAGAACAATAACTACTCCAGCATCTGGTGCAACGAGCACTTCATACACACCAAGGCTATGCGCAAGGTGCCTCAGCCAATCAGACCCCACAGCCAATCAGACCCCACAGCCAATCAGACCCTACAGCTAACAATTACCTTGCAATTACCTTGCAGACCTTGCAGTTTACAACAACCTTTCTGTGTTTGGTTGTGTGTGTGTGTGTGTGTGTGTTTGGTTGTGTGTGTGTGTGTGTGGCAGGTGCGTGAGGTGCGCGCTCAGCTCAAAGACATCATGGTACAGCAGAAGATGAGTCTGACCTCCAGCGGCTCTGACTGGGACGTGATCCGAAAGTGTATCTGTGCCGCCTACTTCCACCAGGCCGCTAAGTTGAAGGTACACGGCCACGCCCCACCACCCAGGCTCTGGTGCCATGGCCACCCCCACCTTCAACCATTCCTAAATACTCTAAACGTGTGTGTGTGTGTGTTTTAGGGTATTGGCGAGTATGTGAACGTACGAACGGGCATGCCCTGTCACCTCCACCCGACCAGTTCTCTCTTTGGAATGGGCTACACTCCCGACTACATCACCTACCACGAGCTGGTCATGACCACCAAGGTACCGTGGGCCGTCTTCCCCGTACCTGCTCTCCGTCTTAGCCAGATCTCTCTGTGTTCACGGGTGTGGCTCTAATTGCCATTCGCCCAGAACCGTGCCAAATCGGACCACACCGAGGCTCGAGACTGGACCGTCAGTTCTTGAAACGCTCGTCATGTGGTTCTAGCTAAACCCGTGCGATTCAGACACTTTATGTAGAGGAACCAGAGGTTTGTTCGCTTTCCTGTTGGTTGGGTTTGCTGTGGTAGCTGTTAAGGCAGCAGGAGGCACGTTTGGTTACTGTTTCATAAGATCACCTTTTTTTTCCTCTCCACAAGCAAATGACACTTTTGCAATCCTTTGCAAAATCTGACCTCAAAAAGCGTGTAGTCAGAAGTAAAGTTTGGAGAACTGTAGTGGCGTAAGGGTTGGGTGGCCCGTGGGTCTGAAGCTGCTGTCTGTAACAGGAGTACATGCAGTGTGTGACTGCCGTGGACGGGGAGTGGCTGGCAGAGCTGGGCCCCATGTTCTACAGCATCAAACACGCCGGCAAGAGCAGACAGGTGAGTTCTGCCTTACCTCCCTCGTGCCCCGCCCACCACAAATGACCACGCCCCTTCAACGTACCACGCCCCCATCCTCATACGGCCCCTGCTTTTAGGAGAACCGCCGTAGAGCCAAGGAGGAGATCTCCATCATGGAGGAGGAGATGTCCCTGGCTGAGAAGCAGCTGCGTGCCCGGAGGGAGGAGCAGGAGAGGAAGAACTTGCTGGGCAGCACCAGGTACCCCCCACCTCCTCCACCCAGCCCCCACCCCACCCCACCCCCAAACCTCCATCATCCCATTCGAGACACAGTGAGCAGGTCTACGCTGCCACAATACTAATGTTGCAATTTTGGGAAGCCTATTATCACCTTTCCTCTCTGTCCTCCACCCTCCACCCTCCACCCCCTCCGCCCGCTCTCTCTGTCTCGTCTCGTCTCGTCTCCGTCCTCCATCGCGTTCCCCCCTCGTCTCATGCGTGATGGGCTTTTCTCACCTGCTGTCCCCACCGGAGACGGAAAGAAATAATATCGACTTCTCGCTGACCCCCATTACTGTCGCAATTTAAACGCTGGCACGGCCATCCGCCTTAATTTTCAGATTAATCTGAGAAATTAATTTTGCACACATCTGCTGGCTCTGTGGAGGAAAGAGAATGGGTTCTGTAGAATAACAAGTTATTAATTAATCAGCACATTTATGTCTAGATCAAAGATTTTCTCTGGCAGTCTGTTCAGAAGACATGCTGGATATCACATTAAGGGTGGGAGTGTTGGGGGTGTGGGGGGGCGTGATGATACACCCAGCATCCTCCTTCCCCTCTGAAGTCTTCATGATTGGTTAAATAAGTTATCTTTCTGATTGAAGGTGTCTGTATCAGAAGTCATTATACACAAACTCCACAGGCGTCTGCTCTGTTGGTTAGTGGGAGGGAAGTGGAGTGTGGAGACGTGTCACTTTTTACTATGATGATCGGGCGTAAAACCGGAGAGTTGAATGGAGTCGTGTTGGTTCTGGTGATTGTTCCACCCGGCCACTGAGCCACTGTAATCGGATCAGGCAGGTTGCACATGGCAGAGGCGTCCTGTCCTGCTGTACCAAACGCTCAACACTTTGGAAAGAACAGGGTGTGGTGTTTTTGTTTACCATTAGACCTGCGTAGGTTTACCAAATCAGAAAAGACAAAAACCCAGAAAACCAAACCCCAGAGCTGTAGGTCAGAGGTTAAAGGTCAGTGCAGTGTGGACACAAGTCCTGCTGTCATTTAAGTGTGGGTGCTGTAGGAGTACACACTTAAAAACTGACTGAATAAATTAATAAACTGACAAAATAAATCAATTGACTGAATAAATTGATATAAAATAAAACTCTGCTTGAAGACAGTGCTTATTTTATTTTACAGTGTAAAATAAAAAGTCACAGTAACAGGTAACGGGAAAATGGAAATTAAAATAAGAGGAAACTGGCCATTGGATGTTTCAAAAGGCATGTGTGACTGTGCCTGCCTGCCGGGGTCCTGCAGGGGGCGCTGTGGGCGTCTCCTCCTGACCCTCTTCCCTGTTTTTTCTCCTTCCAGGTCAGTGAAGATCTGTACACCCGGCCGCAGGGAGGACGTGCCCATGACCCCCAAGCGCACGCCGGCCCGGTTCGGCCTGTAGGCCGCTGTGACTGCACACCAGATCTCCTACCTGACAGAAAAGCAGCCATTGTCCCGATGGGTGCAGTTCCCCACTTTGGCCAGCAGTAGGAGCACTTGTATAAGAGAAGACTGAGAGAAAGAAGCTGGAGTGAAAGGGGTTTGTGCTCTACACCCCCCCCCCTCTTTTTCCCCCCCAAATGTACCAGGAGATTTACATTTATACCGACTTTCTTGTCCGAGCCTTCAGGTTTAGTGTAATATTACTCATATTTTTTTGCATTCTCTTATAAAAGTGTTCGTTGTTTTGTCTTTGGAGATGAGTCTTCCCCAAAGTCTCCATTTTTGCAGATGTTGTTACATTGTAAGTACAATGTGCATAAAATATTGTAATGTATATTTCAGAACTTCGCACCACTGTTTTATTTACTCCTCTTGATCTCAACACTGCGGTATTGGACGTGATGAGAGTGTCGATGTCTGAACGGGTCCACAGTGAACAGCATGGTGGTTTAATTCCCTGTTTTTAGCTGCTGTAAATACCAGACCATGTCGTAAACCGGCGATGAACAGCCCCTCGATCACACTGCTCGTGTAATCTCATCTCTCGTGTTTGTTCTCCGTGTGCTGGAGGAGGGTGTGTGTCGGGGGGGGGGTGTGTGTCTCGGGCCGTCTCCTCCCAGCAGGGAGTCCATTCTCTGGGAGGACGGACGGCCACAGTGGTGAAACTCACCATTTTCTTTCTTTCTTTCTTTTCACCATCATGGTGTAACTTGGGTGTTTTACGCGAGAGGAAACAAATATTTGGTGATGGTTGTTTTTGTCAGTACACGACCAGGAGGGACACAGTCAGACTTTCCATCCCCAAACCTTTGGCCAAAATGTACATGTGGAAATGTAGAACAGTAATAAAGCTGCCATGTGTTCCCGAGTCTCTGTGGTGTGATCTGTTGAACCCAGAGGGATCATTTGCAATTTGAGTACCTGATCCATTTCACTGTATTGTAATAATGTTAAAGAATGTTATATAGCAACAATGTATAATGCAGGTGTTTAAAATCTACACTACAGCATTTCTCTCTAATTAGAAACCACTACAATGTTCCTACCTTTGCTTAAGACGCCGATCGTAACGGCACATTTATAGGTGTACAATTTGAGACTGTAGCCCAGCTGTTACCATGGCAACATCACTTTTCAGTTTCTGACCAGAAGCCGGCGTATGACCAGATAGTAACTGGGTAGCCACAGTAGAGGGTTTTTTTTTTATTTTTAAAAATTTTGAAAAAATATATAAAGTTAGGAAAAACGCACTAAAACCTCCATTTGAAAGTTTGTTAAAATCAGTGCAAGGAAAGATCTAAAAAATGTAGTTAACGAAGCAAATGTCTCCGTATCAAAACCATTACAGAAAGACAAAGGATGTAATGTAGTTAACACATTTCAGGTGCAAACAAATTAAAACTGAAATGATAACGATACCTGATTGGTTAAATCTAAGCCACACCCCTTTCTCTCCAAATGACATATTACAACGGAGAATCATTGTGGGACAGCAGGTCAGTGGGGTTTTGATTAAAAACCAGGAGAAAAGGACTAAAATTTGACTGGAAACACCCATTCCAAAAAGTAACTTTATGAAGCTCCTTCAGATACAAAGGTAACCAACCAAGCCGTCTAGATTAAGAGCCATTTAAAGTTTTTGGCACAGGTGGTCATCTGTGATTACAACCCACAGACTTGCTATGGTAATTCCACTATTATAATTTGCACAGTGAGATTAACCAGCTAACCAGTGGCATATTTCACTCGCTGAAGCTTTCTGGCAAACGTTGTCTGGGTTATTGTTTTGTGGTGGAGAGCTGCCATGTGCCAGAATCCTCCTGCCTACATAAATCGAGGTGTTCTCATTTCAGTCAACCATATGCCAAAGTTTTCATCTCAGATTCTCCTCGTATGGAGACTTATAAAAACTCAGACCCACCCTGTTTTCTCACTTAATTGGGCCAAATCTCTGATATAGGCTGACATTTTGAAGTCGCCCTCCTGAATGACTGTGCCAGGACTCGCCTTTATGGGAGATCTTCACTGAAGGTCTCTGAAATGATGAAAGGAATTAAAAGCGCCTCTATGTCACCGAGGAGGGCAGACGGCGGATTAAGAGTAAACCCTCCACCCTCGCCACTCTGATACCGGGCCTTGTTGGTTCTGTGGTGAAATCTGGTACAGGCACAAGCCGCTTCTCCCCGAGATGGGGGACAGGAATCATGTAATGAATTTCTCAAAGACAGTAAAGGTAAGGGGAGGGAACAGGCCCATATATCCACCTCCATCAAAGCTCCGGTGCACCTATGACTCTCTGGGACGAGGGGCGCAGCCCGGCGCCGGTCCAAACCTAATAAGAGTGCAGATGAGACGGGCGCAGTGTGAGATGCGCTTTTAATTAACCCCAGTTTCCTAATGGGCTCTGATAGAGACGCGGAGCAGTGGGCGATGTTTCTTACCTGGTGCGTCCCCTTCTGTTTGTTGCCTCTCATTCGCAATAATGAACATCCTTCTGGGAGCCAATTACACGCATGGCGGCACCGGAGACCCAGCTGCGGGGCCAGCGCAGACATGACCCGAACCTGTCCGCGTCTTCCACGGGCTCCTCGGTCCCTGCTGACCACGCCGTGCGCTTGACGGAATTTTAGAAAAAAAAAGAAAAAAAAAACACAAACCCACTGGTAAACGCTCCGTTAAATCACCCGCTCACAAGATCGTGGCATTTCTAAAGAATTTTTCTTGTTACAGGAGGTTTAAAACGCCCTTTCTTCATTGTAGATATAGTTCACATGCAAACTCCTAAACACAGTAATGATGACAGAATGCTGACAGCAAGCAGGAGGTCTTGGTTGCTCATTAGTAACATTTATTCCTTAAGAACAAGTTTATCAGTGGGTTAAACTCAACAGCATCTCACACTCTTCCCCATCACGCATGGCTGTAAACAGTTTTGTCATTTCCCAGCCATGTAATATTCTGGTTGTCCCCTCGATGTACCAAACATTAAGTGCATAATGGGTAAATAAATGATAGTTTTTCCAGACGGGCACATTTGAGGAGTTTGCAGCCATTGTGTCGACCTACAGTGTGAGTAAGGACATGTTGTGTTAAGTGTTTCCATTGTGTTGACCTACAGTGTAAGGACACGTTGTGTTAAGTGTTTCCAAGCCTCCCTGGCAGATATGATCTGAACCTTTCTGAGAACACGCTGTGGTGTAATGATCTCCAGGCCTGATGGCCCAGAGGGAAGACCAGCGCCATCCAGCAGCTCTCAGGGGTGAGTTCAACGGCCCCGACGTTTCGACAGCGAGCACTTTCGGTCGTCACATAATACACACTAAACAAGGAAGCTTCTTCAGGCTTTATAATCGCCACATGTACTGGAACAACCATCACTTTGGTCACCTGGTCATGGTTTGGTGGAGGACCGTCTGGTAAAACATCACTTTGGTCACCTGGTCATGGTTTGGTGGAGGACCGTCTGGTAAAACATCACTTTGGTCACCTGGTCATGGTTTGGTGGAGGACCGTCTGGTAAAACATCACTTTGGTCACCTGGTCATGGTTTGGTGGAGGACCGTCTGGTAAAACATCACGTCTCGAACTCTGGTTCTCCTCCCTTATGGGAAACTTGTTCAAAACTGAAGAATCACAGCTTACAAAATGCACAGTATTATTTACTTACTGGAAAGCAATTTTTCTTAATTATTTACTTCAATTAAACTTTAATGCTTCTATTTGCATGCCATTAACGACTTACACGCTATTTCAAGGCCCAACCTGTGTTGAGGAACGCCAGTTACACGGGAATTACCCTTAAAAGCTGCGCTTGGGGAAATCCATGGCATTAATAACAATTATTGGCTTTCTTTAGTTTTCACAGACACCTTAAGTGTTGGGTATTGACTGCTGTGCTAGTGAGAATGTTGCCTATTGATTTTGCCAGAGCCCAACGTGTTGGCTGGTCTCCTCATCCAAGCAGGGTAAGATTAAGGCTCACGGCCTTCCAGAGATCACGATGGCCTCCATCACGCCGCCCAGGAACACCCAAGAGAGCTGCAGGTCCTGCCCACCATTAACACGCACATCTACGAGACTGTCGGGACTCACGTCAACTCATTAATATGGCATCTTATCTTCACTTTCGTTATCTATCTTAATAAATTTCAGACAAAAATTTATTAAGACTATGTTTTTCCAAAGTGTTTATTTTCAGAGACACTGAATGAAAAGAAACAATTCAGTGTAGTGGACATTATGCTTAGTGCAAAATTCTGTAGATGCTGTATGAGCTTTAAATTTTTAGAGATTTAAAATGAATGATAAACATTTTAATATGGCAAAAAATACTACTAAAACAGCATTAAATATGACCAAGAACAGCCTGAACAAACCCAGTACTACAGAGCCAATGTTGCACTAATAATCATATTAATAATTATATAAATAATTATAATAATAAGTCTTCACTTACCCTGGAGAACACAAGCTACCAGGTGACCACTCCACCAATAGCAATAATAAAAGTTATTTGTAAACACAAATAATGAATAACTATTTTAGCAGCTCATATACAGCAGCTCATCTGTCAGAAATGAAGTAAAAACATAAGTAAATCTTTTAAAAAAATTTGGTGTAAATTAACTATTAGATGGTATAAATTACAACATTTTACTTTCACACGTCTGTGTTTTACAACATGTTCCTGTTTTTTTGTGCCGTTAGCAGTCTCACTGTGAGCCCTGAGATTGTGTGGTCAGGTGTGATCCCGGCCACAGGAGCAGTGGAGGTGATGTAGGCTTCTCCTCTCCAGGGCCCTCCGTGCCACTCTACGAACCACCTCGGCGGTGAACGTGGGCCCAGGCCTCCCTCCGCCCGCACGGGTTAGCTGGGGCCCAGGGAGACTCCAGCGCCCGCTCTGTGTGGGTGCTCCCTCTGATGGCTGTACGTGGCTGTGGAGGTCAGTCCATGTCTGGGACGAGCAGAAACATCAGAGCTTTTTCTATAACGATATAGAGCCACTACAATTTAAATTCTCCATGCATCACAATTCCACATGCACTTCACACACAGTTCATTTGTGCTCTGATATCCCAACACCAAACACGTATGATGACTGCCTCTAGAGCTGGGACTCCCTGACTCTACTGCCTCTGTCTCCTGACCTACCCTTCCAGGAGACACCGGCTCCTCTCCTCTCCTGCCCTGCCTCGCTATCTCGCTGCAGCTCACAGGACACCGGGCAGCAGACGAAACCACATCACTGCAGAAGTGGCGAAAGGTCAAAGGTCACCCCTCAGATCTAAGCCGGCCTCCTCGGGTATAACGAGCTCTCCGTGGCGCGGTCTGCTCATCATTATTTCCCCCCTCGGCTTATTAACAATCTAAACATCATTTTTCTTTTAGCCCTGAAGGGCTCATGCAAATGTACCTCATTTATGAAAAAAACAAAAACAAAACACACACACACAAATTGAAACAGTCACGGTCCCTCGTTTCTGAACGTGTCGTCCTCGGCGGAGAGCGTTACGATTGGCCGGACAGCCACTCCAGCAGGCCGGATAATGCGGGCCCTTTAGTGCCGGTTCATTCCACCGGGACAAACAGGTCCGTGCATGCAAAATGATTCACATGCACTAATTAGCAGGAGGAAGAATCAGAAGTAGGAAGAGAAATCCGCAGAGGAGCACATTAGGAGAGGGGTGTGGGAGAAGGAGGCGTGGCCACATACCCAGAGAAGCAGCTTATCAAATGAAGCTTGATAAATGTGCCCCGGATGAACCGAGTCAATCATTTTAATGTGTTATGGGGAGCCCGAAGGAGAATAAATAAGCAATCACTACATCACGGTGTGAGAACAAACGGGCATAGAGTACAATTAGACAGGGTCACAGTGGCACAGGACCGAGAGCACAGCACGCTAATGAGCACCACGTCTGTCAGAGAGAAGAGAAGGGGAGAGAGGGAGAGAGGGATGGGGATAGAGAGAGAGGGAGGGGAGAGAGGGATGGAGAGGGAGGGTGAGAGAAGGTAAGAGAAAGAGACGGAGACGAAGACCAAAGTTAAAGAGTCTGGGCCTGACATTTTTTGGTCTGGACAAAGAGAGCCATTGTAACACTGATACTCAAACACCAAGCAGTACCGTAGTGAGACGTCCACAAGCCACGTCAGGACAGTCGGACGTGAAAGCACGCAAGATCGGCGGTCGAACGGCTGTAGGGGTACCGGGCACACAGGGACTTCAGAAGGCAAACCAAAGGTCAGGAGGTGGACGTGTGACCCGTTAAAGGAGGCGCGTTCGTGGAAGGCTGTGTGTAAAGCGCTCGGGCTGCACGAAACCACCCCAGGCTTGTGTGAAGAAAAAAAAAACAGACCAACTCGCAGACAGACGGCTGCTGAGATCAGTCCCCCCCCCCCCCCCCCCCCTAATAACAGCAATCTACGTCGAAAATCTAATCCCAAGTACCATTTACCCCACGTCTAGATGACGTCTGCTCAGAAAAGCGTGCAATATGAATATTTCATTCACCGATATCCAAATAAACACGGCAGGCTTTCTATCAGCCGGGGGACGTTGGGGTAAGTGAAGCGGAAAGTGGAGAGTGCTAATGAATAGGAGCTTTCGGGGAGGGCTTCTCCTCTTCCTCTCTATTCCTCTTTTAAAATGTGCAAATGAGGTGAGCAGTGCCTGCAGCTCTAGACGCCAGAGCTGAAACGTCCTCCAGCGATACCGAAGAACCATAAAAGCACTCGGAGTCTCGCCTCTCCACTTTCACATCATCTGTCGGCAAAGCCATTTTGGACAGCAACATAAACATCATTACTTCATATTGTCAATAATCTCCCCTCATTTGCAAAAATCTAGGGCCCTACACCACAACAGCCTAACATTATGGACACTTTTACTCCTGCTTGGCCGTCAACCCAGGGGCCATCAGAGTATTGTTCCTCCAGACGGGCGGGCGTGCTTCATATTTGGGGTAGAAGAGGCGGATGGCACTGCTAGTGTAAACCGGGAGAGGTTTTCACGCTGTTGATGTAAAGGGACCCAAACACCAGAGGTGCAGGCAAGCCACAGCCAATAAAAATACAGGCTTCACCACTGCTCCGCCCACTGCTCTGCCCTCCTCTTTCCTGTGTTCTTGTATTTACATATTCCCTCGCTCTGGCCAGTCACACGGCTGCAGGCATTTTGCATTTCCTGGAACATTAGTTGGGCCTCAATTAAGTACACAGATAGTGCAAGTTTGTGAGTGGTCTTTAGTGTTCTGGTCTCTCTCTTTCCATCTGTCTCACTCACTCACTCACTCACTCACTCACTCACTCACTCACTCACTCACTCACACACTCACACACACACACACACACACACACACACACACTCACACACACACTCACACACTCACACACTCACACACTCACACACACACACACTCACACACACACACACACACACACTCACACACTCACACACACACACACACACACACACACACACACACACACACACACACACACACGTCTCCGGGGGCTATCACGACCTCAGTACTCCAGTAGATGTCCTTGTCAGTTTCTCTGTTGCCCTGGAGCAGTGGTGCACACCTTCACTACAGCGTGGCGCGGGCGAGCCTGAGCTCATCCCAGGCCGACCCGGACAGCAGCCCACCTGGCGCTGGCGGTTCGGAGGCGACCACGGAAGCAGGATGGCGCGTGGGGAGAGCAGGAAGGAGAGCAGACAGTAGCGCCCGGAGATCAAGCTCGAAGGGGCCGGCGCGTTGGTCTCTGCAGAACAACCAACGCTCACACCAGCCCAGCCCGCATGTCAAAAGTTCCCCCAAACTTTCCCTTTCTCATTTCACGTCGGAACAATCACATCGCACCCTATTAGGGAAGACGAGGCCGCAGCCAGAGAGCGGGATGATTTCACAGCGCGAGGACGGACTAATAGCGACACCCAGAGCCACTCGAACTATGAGACACCTCTCCTCCGAGGCTGATAGAAACATCATCCTGATCTCATCTCATTAAGTATCCCTGCGTATTGCTTAGGAGGACAGCGGGTGAGAAAGATGTGAGCATGCCACAAACGAGAGAGAGAGAGAGAGAGAGAGAGAGAGAGAGAGAGAGAGAGAGAGAGAGAGAGAGAGAGAGAGAGAGAGAATCTTCACAGATGCCTCAATGGCAAATCATGGGACAGTTGTGAGGGAAGAGAATGGCTATTAAACAGTTGTAATATTCCTATTGAATGTGGTATTTGTTGGACTCGAGTGTTAGTTTTTAAGTAAGTAAGTGTTAAGTGTTAGGGGATGAGGCCTTAAGTAAGTAAGTGTTAACTATAACTATAGAACTACTTTTGGACCACAAATACGGACTTGTGCTAACGGGCCGCCCAATGGAGGATGGGTTCCCTTTTGAGGCTTGGTCCTCCCGAGGTTTCTTCCTAATCCCCACCACCATAGGGAGTTTCTCCTTGTCGCCTTTGGCTCATTAGGGATCTGGACCCATACGACTGTAAAGCTGCTTTGTGACAACATGTGTTGTAAAATCTATATAAAGAAATTTGACTTAACTTGGATGAGGCCTTAAGTAAGTGTTAGGGGATGAGGCCTTAAGTAAGCACTTTCATTTAAATTAATTAGACAGTGACATGTTTAAGTTCTGCCTGTCACACTGCATATGCACTATTTCAACTCACCCCATGATATGTCAATGCCACAAAGTAGATCATCCAGTGATCATACAGTGATCATACAGTGATCATACCATGATCATCCAGTGATCATCCAGTGATCATACAGTGATCATACAGTGATCATACCGTGATCATCCAGTGATCATCCAGTGATCATACAGTGATCATACAGTGATGCTGGATGATATTATACTTTCAACTCTACATTAAGACTGGCTTAAAAAAAAAAAAGATCATTTTGAATGTATGTTGCTACTGGAGACAGCGATAGGCCCCCACCAGGAAGGAACCTGTCTACATCCACAAGATCTTCACAGCGCTCTGCCTCCGAGCTGCAGGCACGGATCACAGGTCTGCTAGCACCCTCTCTCCGAGCCGCGGCGCCCATCAGCAGATCCTGCCAGCACCCTGCGCTGTGGTTGGCGCTCGGCTGTGATTATACAGGCGGCGCCGAGCCCGCGTGGACCTGCTGACGGCTACCGAGCGCTGTCGGAAGTCTGGGCTACGTCTCCCGAGACGGGCGGGCCGCGGGCGGCGGTGCCAGAACTCACGGCGTGGCGGCCAGGCGTTGGTGCGGCTGGGCTGAGACGCTCCGGCTGTCCCCCGCGTTGCCTGCTCCGACGTTCTACAAAAAAAAAAAAGAAAAAGAAAGAGGATATAGGCGGATCGGCCTCTTCCCGCGAGTCTGTCTGCGGCGTGGACGAGCCGGCCTTCTCCCGCAGCCAAACGGGCTTTACGCACCTCGCGGCTCTCGACTTCCAGTCTCCTCCCGTCCACCTCCGCCTGGAGCCTCCGGACCTGGGCCTGCAGGGCCTCCACCCGCTCCTGCAGGTGACTGAAAGGAGGAGGGACCCGTTTGAGCGTGCGCACGACCCGCAAACGCGCCCTAGGGGCTACGGAAGCCCGCGCGGGACACTCGCTTACTCGTTCTCGGCTGTGAGATGGACGATCCTCTTGCTCTGGTCTTTGATCCGGAGGCCGAACTTCTCGTGGGTCTCCCTGGTGGAGGAAGGAGAGGCGTAGGCGTTAACGTCGGGCGTGAACCTCAGATCCGAGGCCCCATGAGGAGGTGAAGGGGTGGGCGGCGTGCGGCCGGCCGCGGGGGTGCGGGAGTGCCGTCTTACTTCTGTTCCTTCACCCACTGGTTCACGTTGGTCACCACCAGCTCGCTCTCGTGGTGAAGGCGG
This sequence comes from Brachyhypopomus gauderio, assembly GCF_052324685.1. Lineage (NCBI taxonomy): Eukaryota > Metazoa > Chordata > Actinopteri > Gymnotiformes > Hypopomidae > Brachyhypopomus > Brachyhypopomus gauderio. Next base: position 19,437,544 of record NC_135222.1, on the reverse strand, counting down.
GAGGTGTCGCGGCGTGCCTCGTCCAGCGCCTCCCTGAGCTCCTCCACCTCTGTGGCGGCTGCCTCCATCCTCCGCTCCGCCAAGTCCATCTGAGCCCGCAGCACCTCCACCTGCGAATAATGAATTCACCTGATCAAGGTCAAACACTTTGGACAAAACCATGTGGGCCAAACGTGACATTTCACTTGTGTGTGTGTGTGTGTGTGCCTGAAGCTGACCTGAGCTACGGCCGAGTGGTAGCCTTCAGTGACGGAGGCCAGCTCCACCTTCAGAAGCACCATCTCCTCTTCTGTGCTCTGGAGAGAGTCCAGCTGCTGTTGACCCCAGAGCCGAGTGTGGGTCAGCTGGGCGCCCAGCTCCACCAGACGCCCCTCAGACACCCGGGCCTGGACATCCACAGAACACCACCAGGACTCGTGTTAGTCTGGCCTGCCTTTTTAGGTATGTATCTTGTATGTAAATAAATAATATAACAATAAGCCTAAAAAATAGGTTTGTCATTTTTTAAGATGTCAGAATAAATTTTGCTGTGTATATTGAGCAACACTGTATAATACCATATAGAAATAACTTGAAAATTTTAACTGATTGCAATTTAAATAGCAATTCAATAGTTCTATACATCATGTTACATATATATACACACACACACATCATCTTACATACGTATATATCATGTTATTCTCATGAGCACTCAAAATGGACACACACAATACCATCTGGTACTGATCTAAAGCTGATTGAAGGAAAGAGATAACAGAATCATAGCTAGTCAGGAATGCCTATGTGTGTGTGTGTGTGAGAGAGAGAATGTGTGTGTGTGTGTGTGTGTGTGTGTGTCTCAGAGAGACTGAGCACAGGAGAACACTCAGAATGTCTCACATCAACCCAATGACCTTTACACAATCCCTGAGCACAGGCAGCATAGGGGGCCAATGAGGATAATGAGAAAAGCAAAGGCAATTAAATCTGTGCGGGTGTGTGTGCGAGTGTTTAAAGCAAGCAGATTATGAAGCACAGAAATAGACAAAAACACACACAATCAGTCACACATGACATGTGCACGCGCACACACACACACACACACACACACACACACGCACACGCACACACATGCGCACACACACACACACACACACACACACAACATGCACGCACACAAATTCATGGCAACTCCATACTGGTTTCACAAAAAAAAAAAGCAGTCAACGCATACAATGCACACGGCTAAGAATTCGAAACCCTTATCACAACCGGCCCCTGCTTCAACACAGGCCCCGCCCCCCGTCTTGGCCCCGCCCTTTTAGCCCCGCGCATCACATTCCACACAGCTGGTGGCAATCGTTAAGCGCCCTGCTGCGAGAGCGCCACAGCAAGAGCAATTATTTTTAAAAAGACAGAACTGAAAACAGACAAGGGCCACACGGCTTTGTGCGCACACGCTGGAGAAACCAGCAGGTGGGAAGGGCCGTCTGACCTGGACATGTGTGGGTGGAGGTGTGGGTGGAGGTGTGGGTGGAGGTGAGGGTGGAGGTGAGGGTGGGAAGGAGGTTGTTTGTGCTTGACTTGTTTTTTTTTTGCCTGAAGAGTTTGCTGACCACAAAATGACAAGGCGGGTTTTCCCAAGCCAATTAAAGGGGGCCAGAGTGTGTGTCTGCTAGCACACGACACTGACAGCACTTACGGAGAGTGACGTGAAGACGGAGAGAGAGAGAGAGAGAGAGAGAGAGAGAGAGAGAGAGAGAGAGAGAGAGAGAGAGAGAGAGAGAGAGAGAGAGAGAGAGAGAGGGAGTGTGTGTCAGAGTGTATAAGATAGAGGAAGAGAGCGAGGGAGTGTGTGTGGGTGGAGGGGGGACAGATACACCACACTGTCCTGACTGGAGTGTACTACCATTTCCACAGTGCAGTTGAAGTGTCCTCACACCCAGACCACACGCACATTAACACTGGAGAGGACAGAGAGGAAACACACCATACACACCGCCACAAACATGTGGCCAGTTTTAGCAGGGCCTAACTTCTTGGCCATTATAACACAGTGCAAAAGAGCACGAGCGCACACACACACGCACGTACACACACACACACACACACACACACACACACACACACACACACACACACACACACACACAGGTTTGCTAAAGCCTAAAGGTGAGGCCTCTGACGGCAGATGAACCCCGACGCGTGGCCAGATGAGAGATAGACGCTTTCATGCATCGCAGATATTAAATCAGGATTAGACAGATTAATTTCCAACCGTAATTAAGCGAGAAACTTTCACATCAGATCTAGCAAACTTCTTAGAGATACAAAATGAATTCAGATTAAATTTTCAAACAACTGAACAGTCTCTAGACTGCTAAGCTCCCTACTGACAATCCTTCCGTGAACGGAATAAAATTAAAAAAATTATAAAAAGGCCCAGTTCTTCATGGTTGGTGTATGTCCGGGTCTGAGTGCAATCATTCCCGAAGAGGTTTGGAAATAATGACTATGTTTTAAAGGCCAGATTCAGGCAGGCTAATTGATTTGGTAGAGAAGTGCTCGAGGAGCCACTCTGCTAGGGTAACAAGAATAGAGACACGACAAGCACTGCAAGGCAAACCGATAACACAGACAAGACTGCAGCTAATGCACAGAGCTAATCCCCACAACATCTGCCTTAGCAGAACGCAGGAAAATCACTTCCAATTATGCCTCCCTGAAACTATGTATATCTGCCATGCAGATGTTCCTAAGTATTTATATAAAAAGTGGCACAAAATGTGTGTGTGTGTATACCTGGTTTTTAGCTGATTCCAGGTCAGTTCTCAGCTGATCTCTCTCTGTCTGCAGACTGTTCTCTCTGTTGCGTGCGCTCTGTTCCCTGTGCAGTGTCTCCTGATGTCTGACCTCCTGCTGTGATAGCACTGTACTCAAAGCCTGAGCAGCATCAACCTGGTCTTTCAGCTGAAACACACACACACACACACACACACACACACACACACACACACACACACAAGCGAACAATACGCAGTGCTCCTTGCCTACAAACACACCCAACACCAGTCCACACCGATCAGGCTGGGTCAGGGATTCCCAGAAGGCTTTGCGGTTGTGTCTCCCTCACCTGCTCCTGCAGCCGGCCAATGGTCTGCTTACTGGCACCCAGCTCCTCCCGGAGGAGACGGGTCTCCTGCAGCAGGGTGGCGGCCTCCTCCTGGACGCCCAGCTGAGCCTGTCTGCTGCCTGTAGCCTCCCCTCTCGCCTGCTCCAGCAGGACCCTACAGGACACACACACAGCCACCATCAGCGCACACACACACTTCCCAGTCCAGACAGGACATGGACATTAGGGCAGCACACAGCATTAGGACACAGACTTACTGCTCTTACGGGACCTGACATTAGGACTGTGCTCTTACGGCACCTGGCATTAGGACTGTGCTCTTAAGGACCTGGCATTAGGACTGTGCTCTTACGGGACCTGACATTAGGACTGTGCTCTTACGGGACCTGACATTAGGACTGTGCTCTTACGGGACCTGGCATTAGGACTGTGCTCTTAAGGGACCTGACATTAGGACTGTGCTCTTACGGGACCTGGCATTAGGACTGTGCTCTTACGGGACCGGACATTAGGACTGTGCTCTTACGGGACCGGACATTAGGACTGTGCTCTTACAGGACCTGGCATTAGGACTGTGCTCTTAAGGGACCTGACATTAGGACTGTGCTCTTACGGCACCTGACATTAGGACTGTGCTCTTACGGGACCTGACATTAGGACTGTGCTCTTAAGGGACCTGATATTAGGACTGTGCTCTTACGGGACCTGACATTAGGACTGTGCTCTTACGGGACCTGGCATTAGGACTGTGCTCTTAAGGGACCTGATATTAGGACTGTGCTCATAAGGGACCTGACATTAGGACTGTGCTCTTACGGGACCTGGCATTAGGACTGTGCTCTTAAGGGACCTGATATTAGGACTGTGCTCTTAAGGGACCTGATATTAGGACTGTGCTCTTACGGGACTTGACATTAGGACTGTGCTCTTACAGGACCTGACATTAGGACTGAACTCTTACAGGACCTGACATTAGGCCTGTGCTCTTACGGGACCTGACATTAGGACTGTGCTCTTACGGGACCTGGCATTAGGACTGTGCTCCTAAGGACCTGGCATTAGGACTGTGCTCTTACGGGACCTGACATTAGGACTGTGCTCTTACGGGACCTGACATTAGGACTGTGCTCTTACGGGACCTGACATTAGGACTGTGCTCTTACGGGACCTGACATTAGGACTGTGCTCTTACGGGACCTGGCATTAGGACTGTGCTCTTACGGGACCTGACATTAGGACTGTGCTCTTACAGGACCTGACATTAGGACTGTGCTCTTACGGGACCTGGCATTAGGACTGTGCTCTTACGGGACCTGACATTAGGACTGTGCTCTTACGGGACCTGGCATTAGGACTGTGCTCCTAAGGACCTGGCATTAGGACTGTGCTCTTACGGGACCTGACATTAGGACTGTGCTCTTACGGGACCTGACATTAGGACTGTGCTCTTACGGGACCTGGCATTAGGACTGTGCTCTTACGGGACCTGACATTAGGACTGTGCTCTTACGGGACCGGACATTAGGACTGTGCTCTTACAGGACCTGGCATTAGGACTGTGCTCTTAAGGGACTTGACATTAGGACTGTGCTCTTACGGCACCGGACATTAGGACTGTGCTCTTACGGGACTTGACATTAGGACTGTGCTCTTACGGCACCTGACATTAGGACTGTGCTCTTACGGGACCTGGCATTAGGACTGTGCTCTTAAGGGACCTGACATTAGGACTGTGCTCTTACGGGACCTGACATTAGGACTGTGCTCTTACAGGACCTGACATTAGGACTGTGCTCTTACGGGACCTGGCATTAGGACTGTGCTCTTACGGGACCTGACATTAGGACTGTGCTCTTACGGGACCTGGCATTAGGACTGTGCTCCTAAGGACCTGGCATTAGGACTGTGCTCTTACGGGACCTGACATTAGGACTGTGCTCTTACGGGACCTGACATTAGGATTGTGCTCTTACGGGACCTGGCATTAGGACTGTGCTCTTACGGGACCTGACATTAGGACTGTGCTCTTACGGGACCTGACATTAGGACTGTGCTCTTACGGGACCTGGCATTAGGACTGTGCTCTTAAGGGACCTGACATTAGGACTGTGCTCTTAAGGGACCTGACATTAGGACTGTGCTCTTACGGGACCTGACATTAGGACTGTGCTCTTACGGGACCTGGCATTAGGACTGTGCTCTTAAGGGACCTGATATCAGGACTGTGCTCTTAAGGGACCTGACATTAGGACTGTGCTCTTACGGGACCTGGCATTAGGACTGTGCTCTTAAGGGACCTGATATTAGGACTGTGCTCTTACGGGACCTGGCATTAGGACTGTGCTCTTAAGGGACTTGACATTAGGACTGTGCTCTTACGGGACCTGACATTAGGACTGTGCTCTTACGGGACCTGATATTAGGACTGTGCTCTTACGGGACCTGGCATTAGGACTGTGCTCTTACGGGACCTGACATTAGGACTGTGCTCTTACGGGACCTGACATTAGGACTGTGCTCTTACGGGACCTGACATTAGGACTGTGCTCTTACGGGACCTGACATTAGGACTGTGCTCTTACGGGACCTGGCATTAGGACTGTGCTCTTACGGGACCTGACATTAGGACTGTGCTCTTACGGGACCTGACATTAGGACTGTGCTCTTACAGGACCTGACATTAGGACTGTGCTCTTACGGGACCTGGCATTAGGACTGTGCTCTTACGGGACCTGACATTAGGACTGTGCTCTTACGGGACCTGGCATTAGGACTGTGCTCCTAAGGACCTGGCATTAGGACTGTGCTCTTACGGGACCTGACATTAGGACTGTGCTCTTACGGGACCTGACATTAGGACTGTGCTCTTACGGGACCTGGCATTAGGACTGTGCTCTTACGGGACCTGACATTAGGACTGTGCTCTTACGGGACCGGACATTAGGACTGTGCTCTTACAGGACCTGGCATTAGGACTGTGCTCTTAAGGGACTTGACATTAGGACTGTGCTCTTACGGCACCGGACATTAGGACTGTGCTCTTACGGGACTTGACATTAGGACTGTGCTCTTACGGCACCTGACATTAGGACTGTGCTCTTACGGGACCTGGCATTAGGACTGTGCTCTTAAGGGACCTGACATTAGGACTGTGCTCTTACGGGACCTGACATTAGGACTGTGCTCTTACAGGACCTGACATTAGGACTGTGCTCTTACGGGACCTGGCATTAGGACTGTGCTCTTACGGGACCTGACATTAGGACTGTGCTCTTACGGGACCTGGCATTAGGACTGTGCTCCTAAGGACCTGGCATTAGGACTGTGCTCTTACGGGACCTGACATTAGGACTGTGCTCTTACGGGACCTGACATTAGGATTGTGCTCTTACGGGACCTGGCATTAGGACTGTGCTCTTACGGGACCTGACATTAGGACTGTGCTCTTACGGGACCTGACATTAGGACTGTGCTCTTACGGGACCTGGCATTAGGACTGTGCTCTTAAGGGACCTGACATTAGGACTGTGCTCTTACGGGACCTGACATTAGGACTGTGCTCTTACGGGACCTGGCATTAGGACTGTGCTCTTAAGGGACCTGATATCAGGACTGTGCTCTTAAGGGACCTGACATTAGGACTGTGCTCTTACGGGACCTGGCATTAGGACTGTGCTCTTAAGGGACCTGATATTAGGACTGTGCTCTTACGGGACCTGGCATTAGGACTGTGCTCTTAAGGGACCTGACATTAGGACTGTGCTCTTACGGGACCTGGCATTAGGACTGTGCTCTTACGGGACCTGACATTAGGACTGTGCTCTTACGGGACCGGACATTAGGACTGTGCTCTTACAGGACCTGGCATTAGGACTGTGCTCTTAAGGGACTTGACATTAGGACTGTGCTCTTACGGCACCTGACATTAGGACTGTGCTCTTACGGGACCTGGCATTAGGACTGTGCTCTTAAGGGACCTGACATTAGGACTGTGCTCTTACGGGACCTGACATTAGGACTGTGCTCTTACGGGACCTGGCATTAGGACTGTGCTCTTAAGGGACCTGATATCAGGACTGTGCTCTTAAGGGACCTGACATTAGGACTGTGCTCTTACGGGACCGGACATTAGGACTGTGCTCTTACAGGACCTGGCATTAGGACTGTGCTCTTAAGGGACTTGACATTAGGACTGTGCTCTTACGGCACCTGACATTAGGACTGTGCTCTTACGGGACCTGGCATTAGGACTGTGCTCTTAAGGGACCTAATATTAGGACTGTGCTCTTACGGGACTTGACATTAGGACTGTGCTCTTACGGGACCTGGCATTAGGACTGTGCTCTTACGGGACCTGACATTAGGACTGTGCTCTTACGGGACCGGACATTAGGACTGTGCTCTTACAGGACCTGGCATTAGGACTGTGCTCTTAAGGGACTTGACATTAGGACTGTGCTCTTACGGCACCTGACATTAGGACTGTGCTCTTACGGGACCTGGCATTAGGACTGTGCTCTTAAGGGACCTGACATTAGGACTGTGCTCTTACGGGACCTGACATTAGGACTGTGCTCTTACGGGACCTGGCATTAGGACTGTGCTCTTAAGGGACCTGATATCAGGACTGTGCTCTTAAGGGACCTGACATTAGGACTGTGCACTTACGGGACCTGGCATTAGGACTGTGCTCTTAAGGGACCTAATATTAGGACTGTGCTCTTACGGGACTTGACATTAGGACTGTGCTCTTACAGGACCTGACATTAGGACTGAACTCTTACAGGACCTGACATTAGGACTGTGCTCTTACAGGACCTGACATTAGGACTGTGCTCTTACGGGACCTGGCATTAGGACTGTGCTCTTACGGGACCTTGTTACAGTAAACCATATAACAGAACATATACAGCTTGAGTGTATGGAGTTCTTCATATAACCAAGACAGGAAGCACTCCAAGGTGGAGGAATGAGAAGGCTTCACTACATCTGCACTTCTGCCCACGCCAACACTTCCTCTAGATCATCTCACTCTCTCTCCCCACTGTATCATCTGTGGAAGGGAAGATCGGATCATCTTAATTGGACTACAGGCTGCTGCAGGAAGTATGGTGGACACAGCAGTGCGGGACACACACCACAGTCAAGGCCACACCAGACCTGTAATGAGCGGCTGCTAACGCTAATCATGGGGTTGAAGATGAGGGGAAGGAATCAGTGAGGGGAGAGGTGACCATGGCCTGCTCCTCACCGCACGCCACCTCTCTCTCTCTCTCTCTCTCTCTCCCTCTCTACTGTAACATCGACTCAAGGGGAGCACAGTGTGTGAAACCGTTCACAGTCTCCACACATAAACACCCTCAGTGCAGGCAGCTGTGCACACAGAAGCGCACGCACGCGTGCTTATCACTGAGCCACAACTCAACACCCCACGCATGAAAGAGAGAGGGAGAGAGTGAGAGAGAAAATAGATGGGAAAGAGGCAATGGAGAAATGGAGAGAGGAGAAAAGAGGAGGAGACCCAGTCGGTGGGTGGTTGTGGGACAGAGGGGGTGGGGCATGGGTGATTGGCATGTTGCTGTGTCATGTTCTGAGTGGCTGGGTTTGAGGAAGTGAGCTACGACCCCAACACACCCCCCACCATTGACAAGCTGGCCACAGTAACAGCTAATCGATCTCTTGTGAGGTCCCCCGGTAGGCTCACGCCGGGATGATCAATATCCCTGGCAATTAGAATCCCCTATCTGCATGGCTGCAGGCACCTCGGGGTGTCTCGCCGGCCCACCAACACCCAATTTAGTCCTCGGCCTATCACTTAATTACTAAATCCCCAGTAATGCGTATCGGCAGGTGGCAGACACCAGTGCAGGAACAAGAGACCTTTGGCAAGGTGCTGAGACACGCCTGCTTCTCTTCTCCGGGCTATTTAAACATCTGATCTTAAGAGTGTGCGTGCGTGCATGTGTGTGTGTGTGTGTGAGGGGTGTGTGTGGCTGGTGGGGATGACCCGCAGTCATGGGCACACTCAGGGCACCTGCGCACACCAACCTTAGGGGGGCGTCGTCAGCGTGCCCGAGGTCACGGAGCTGAAAACCGGGACGAGCCGCAGAGCAGCACGCACTGACACGCGGTGTGTGTGTGTGTGTGTGTGTGTGTGTATGCTGACGCCTGACTGGCTGCCCAGGTGAGGGGTGGGAATGCCCGGTGTGTGTGGGTGAGATCGTTGCAGGAGCGTGAGCCGACAGACAGACGGATCCTTCACGTCACGCCTGGCAGACTGGAGTGGGAGAGCTGAGATGTTCTCTGTGATGAGGTGGGGGTGGAGGTGGTGTGGTGGGGGGTGATTCTGTAGCTCTCCTCAACAGCCAGCTAGCAATTATGTCCAGCGCTCTGACAGCTCAGTCCTGCTTCCTGGAACAGGTAGGGCTCTGAGTTTAATTTAGCGCTTATTGCTAAACGAACACTGTGCAAACCTGAGCATAAATAACCTCCAAAATCCAGTTATTGTAAATGACTCTTCATGCTATAAATAGTTTGTCATGTCCATGTTGTCCTTGTCAGGGAGTATTTTAGAAATGTGGAGAGGGCTCTGCCACCTGCTTCAGGTTTCTTAAAATAAGTGAAGAGACTCTTTCCACAGTCATAAAAATTTCAGTATTTCAGCTTGAATAATGATTATTTATATAATAAGTAGTTTTTATAGAAAAATTCAAATTTTAGTGTCTTAAATTTGACAGCTTCCCAGGAAGCTGTGGTTAATTTCCTAGAGCCTTGACTGATAGTAACACTTCAGTGTACAGGAACGAGTGTGTGTGTGTGTGTGTGTGTGTGTGTGTAACTCCTCGCTGTACTCCAGTGAGGGGAGTAATTACAGCAGGAGAGGGGCTTCCTCCTTCACGCGGGGCACCAGTGACCACTCAAACATCTCAGGAGGCACTTCCCAGTTCACTCACACGGGGCAGAAATCACACGGGCACAAGCGGAGACGTGATGTGGGGGGGGGGGGGGGGGGGGGGGTGTACCTGCAGTCGTGGAGATCCTGTGTGGTGGAGTGGAGTCTGTGCTGGAGTTTCTCCAGCTCCTCCTGAAGTCTTCTCTGATCCTGCTCGCTGTGCACCACCTCAGCTGCACACGCCTCCAGCTGCTCCACCCTCTCCTGCTGCCGGGCCAGCTCCAGGGCTAGGATCACACACACACACACACACGCACGCACGCACGCGCGCACACACACACACACACACACACACACACACACACACACACACACGCACGCATGCACACACACGCGCAAAAGCACATACATGCACGCATAGACACACAGAATGTCCGTGAACATCGGTCCGTACTGGTTGTGCGAGGGTTTGATACACTCTGATTGGACTGGCTGCCTGGACAGCTACAGGCTGCTTCTCTAGTGCACGAGTGTGAGTGTGTGTGTGTGTGTGTGTGTGTGTGTGGCATGGCCTGGGGCTCTGAACTGTTGGACTGTTTCATTCCAGACTAGCCTCAGACTGGCTGCAGCCACAATGCTAACAGGTGACTGGATCCCACGGCGTATTAAAGCCCCGAAGACGCTCCAGACCACCAAAGAAGAGTCTCTCTATCTTTATGTCTCTCTCACTCTCAAATACACACACACACACACACACAGGCTGTCCCCAACACTAAAGGATGAAATAAAATATGCAAAAAGTATTCATTGCAAGTTTCTCTTAATAGAGACAGTCACACACACAAACGCAGGCTTCTGTGAGGACGCCTCAAGATCCCTTTGGACCACGCTACATTCCTAGTGTTAGTGTTAGGGTTAGGGTTAGTGTTGGTGTTAGTGTTGGTGTTAGTGTTGGTGTTAGGGGTTAGTGTTGGTGTTAGGGGTTAGTGTTGGTGTTAGGGGTTAGTGTTAGGGGTTAGTGTTAGGGGTTAGGGTTAGTGTTAGGGGTTAGGGTTAGTGTTGGTGTTAGGGGTTGGTGTTAGGGTTAGTGTTAGTGTTGGGGGTTAGTGTTAGGGGTTAGGGTTAGTGTTAGGGGTTAGTGTTGGTGTTAGGGCCTGTGGGCTGCTGTGAGTGTGAATGGCGGGGTGACCTCACGTGAACCCTCACCTCTCTCTCTGCAGGTGGCGTGAGACTCCGTCAGCTCCCGCTGCACCTGGAGCAGGTGTGCGCTGAGGGCGGCACCCTCGGCCTCCAGGCGCCGCTTCTCCTTCCTGGCCCTGCGAAGCTCCGCCTCCAGGGCCCGAACCACGCCCCCCTGCCTCTCTGCCTCGGCCGCTCGTGCCCGAAGCTCGTCCCGCGCCCGCACCAGGTCCGCCTCCGACTGCCTCAGCAGGGTGTCCCTCTTCTGCACAGCCTGGGAGGGCACAGGTGGGGTGGGGGCGGGGCGGGGCGGGGGGCGGAGTCTGCTGTGAGGCCGCTAGCAAAAGAAGCTAAAGCTACTTTAAATACATGACTTTAAAAACAGAAAGAAAGGATAACAGGATGGTAATCGCATCACAACCAGTGTGTGTGTGTGTGTGTGTGTGTGTGTGTGTGTGTGTGTGTGTAGGTGTGTGTGTACCTTCTCTTTCTGTGTACACTGCCTGCGAGCTGTCTCCAGCTGCTCCTCCAGTCCAGCGGTCCTTTGCTCCAGAGTGTGAACCTCCGCCTGGCTGGTCTGGGTGGTGCACACCATCTCAGCCTGGAGGTTCCTCACCAGCTCCTGCAGGTTATGCACCTCTGCTCCATATGACACACACACACACACACACACACACACACACACACACACACACAGTACTGATGTCCATATAAAATGCCACAAGAGTGGTGAATGTGTAAAAGTCAGCCGACGCTGTGCTGGGAGACACAGGCTGA